>NW_024610154.1:600000-863536 GCF_016920785.2 Ixodes scapularis
CCCGAGCTTCGCCTGGGAACTTTTGGATGACAACCTAGTTCCAATCAAAAGGCGAAATATAAAACTTGGAGCCCCCTCGCTCATCCTGGTATAGTCGAAAATGATCCTTTTCTAGATAACTGGTGTCAAATTAATAATAGTTCGGCAGATTTTACGCATTCGTTCATATTATGAAATGGGAGCACCCGGGCGCCGCGGGTGCCCTCCAGCCCATACTAGTACTATTGCAAATACTTGAAAAGGAATCCTTTTGAGAAAACCGGTCTGACAGTGGGAACGGTTCGGCAGTTTTTACGTATTTGTTCATAATTTCAGATTTGGCCACCCGAGCTTCGCCTGGGAACTTTTGGATGACAACCTAGTTCCAATCAAAAGGCGAAATATAAACCTTGGAGCCCCCTAGCTCATCCTGGTATAGTCGAAAACGATCCTTTTCTAGATAACTGGTGTCAAATTAATAATAGTTCGGCAGATTTTACGCATTCGTTCATATTATGAAATGGGAGCACCCGGGCGCCGCGGATGCCCTCCAGCCCATACTAGTACTATGGCGAATACTTGAAAAGGAATCCTTTTGAGAAAACCGGTCTGACAGTGGGAACGGTTCGGCAGTTTTTACGTATTTGTTCATAATTTCAGATTTGGCCACCCGAGCTTCGCCTGGGAACTTTTGGATGACAACCTAGTTCCAATCAAAAGGCGAAATATAAAACTTGGAGCCCCCTAGCTCATCCTGGTAAAGTCGAAAACGATCCTTTTCTAGATAACTGGTGTCAAATTAATAATAGTTCGGCAGATTTTACGCATTCGTTCATATTATGAAATGGGAGCACCCGGGCGCCGCGGATGCCCTCCAGCCCATACTAGTACTATGGCAAATACTTGAAAAGGAATCCTTTTGAGAAAACCGGTCTGACAGTGGGAACGGTTCGGCAGTTTTTACGTATTTGTTCATAATTTCAGATTTGGCCACCCGAGCTTCGCCTGGGAACTTTTGGATGACAACCTAGTTCCAATCAAAAGGCGAAATATAAAACTTGTAGCCTCCTAGCTCTTCCTGGTATAGTCGAAAATGATCCTTTTCTAGATAACTGGTGTCAAATTAATAATAGTTCGGCAGATTTTACGCATTCGTTCATATTATGAAATGGGAGCACCCGGGCGCCGCGGATGCCCTCCAGCCCATACTGCCGCGCGCAAGGCTGAGAAAGCAACGCTCGGTCGCGGTCCTCCAGAAAGCTCCCGTTTATTCATGTACCGCCCGGAACTTCTATCATTTATCCTACTTTTGTTTTCTAGAAAGTGCGTGTTCATTCTCGCCCCGATCACGCGACGCTCGAACCGTTTTCACCGAATCTTCGAGATAGCGACGCACTCTAGATAAGAGGCCGCCCGCGACCTTGTCGAGGCAGTCTCGCCCCAGCGCTCGATTCTGCTGACACGCCGACTTCGACGCCCGCGACGCTCTGCTTTCTTCTGTTTCCTTCTTTATTTTTGGCACAAGTTCGCCACATTAAACGTTTATTTATTTCTGTTTATTTCTCGTTTATTGGTCACGAATCACCACCCGTGACAATACTAGTACTATGGCAAATACTTGAAAAGGAATCCTTTTGAGAAAACCGGTCTGACAGTGGGAACGGTTCGGCAGTTTTTACGTATTTGTTCATAATTTCAGATTTGGCCACCCGAGCTTCGCCTGGGAACTTTTGGATGACAACCTAGTTCCAATCAAAAGGCGAAATATAAAACTTGGAGCCCCCTAGCTCATCCTGGTATAGTCGAAAATGATCCTTTTCTAGATAACTGGTGTCAAATTAATAATAGTTCGGCAGATTTTACGCATTCGTTCATATTATGAAATGGGAGCACCCGGGCGCCGCGGATGCCCTCCAGCCCTTACTAGTACTATGGCAAATACTTGAAAAGGAATCCTTTTGAGAAAACCGGTCTGACAGTGGGAACGGTTCGGCAGTTTTTACGTATTTGTTCATAATTTCAGATTTGGCCACCCGAGCTTCGCCTGGGAACTTTTGGATGACAACCTAGTTCCAATCAAAAGGCGAAATATAAAACTTGGAGCCCCCTAGCTCATCCTGGTATAGTCGAAAATGATCCTTTTCTAGATAACTGGTGTCAAATTAATAATAGTTCGGCAGATTTTACGCATTCGTTCATATTATGAAATGGGAGCACCCGGGCGCCGCGGGTGCCCTCCAGCCCATACTAGTACTATGGCAAATACTTGAAAAGGAATCCTTTTGAGAAAACCGGTCTGACAGTGGGAACGGTTCGGCAGTTTTTACGTATTTGTTCATAATTTCAGATTTGGCCACCCGAGCTTCGCCTGGGAACTTTTGGATGACAACCTAGTTCCAATCAAAAGGCGAAATATAAAACTTGGAGCCCCCTAGCTCATCCTGGTATAGTCGAAAACGATCCTTTTCTAGATAACTGGTGTCAAATTAATAATAGTTCGGCAGATTTTACGCATTCGTTCATATTATGAAATGGGAGCACCCGGGCGCCGCGGGTGCCCTCCAGCCCATACTAGTACTGTGGCAAATACTTGAAAAGGAATCCTTTTGAGAAAACCGGTCTGACAGTGGGAACGGTTCGGCAGTTTTTACGTATTTGTTCATAATCTCAGATTTGGCCACCCGAGCTTCGCCTGGGAACTTTTGGATGACAACCTAGTTCCAATCAAAAGGCGAAATATAAAACTTGGAGCCCCCTCGCTCATCCTGGTATAGTCGAAAACGATCCTTTTCTAGATAACTGGTGTCAAATTAATAATAGTTCGGCAGATTTTACGCATTCGTTCATATTATGAAATGGGAGCACCCGGGCGCCGCGGGTGCCCTCCAGCCCATACTAGTACTATTGCAAATACTTGAAATGGAATCCTTTTGAGAAAACCGGTCTGACAGTGGGAACGGTTCGGCAGTTTTTACGTATTTGTTCATAATTTCAGATTTGGCCACCCGAGCTTCGCCTGGGAACTTTTGGATGACAACCTAGTTCCAATCAAAAGGCGAAATATAAAACTTGGAGCCCCCTAGCTCATCCTGGTATTGTCGAAAACGATCCTTTTCTAGATAACTGGTGTCAAATTAATAATAGTTTGGCAGATTTTACGCATTCGTTCATATTATGAAATGGCAGCACCCGGGCGCCGCGGATGCCCTCCAGCCCATACTAGTACTATGGCAAATACTTGAAAAGGAATCCTTTTGAGAAAACCGGTCTGACAGTGGGAACGGTTCGGCAGTTTTTACGTATTTGTTCATAATTTCAGATTTGGCCACCCGAGCTTCGCCTGGGAACTTTTGGATGACAACCTAGTTCCAATCAAAAGGCGAAATATAAACCTTGGAGCCCCCTAGCTCATCCTGGTATAGTCGAAAACGATCCTTTTCTAGATAACTGGTGTCAAATTAATAATAGTTCGGCAGATTTTACGCATTCGTTCATATTATGAAATGGGAGCACCCGGGCGCCGCGGATGCCCTCCAGCCCATACTAGTACTATGGCGAATACTTGAAAAGGAATCCTTTTGAGAAAACCGGTCTGACAGTGGGAACGGTTCGGCAGTTTTTACGTATTTGTTCATAATTTCAGATTTGGCCACCCGAGCTTCGCCTGGGAACTTTTGGATGACAACCTAGTTCCAATCAAAAGGCGAAATATAAAACTTGGAGCCCCCTAGCTCATCCTGGTAAAGTCGAAAACGATCCTTTTCTAGATAACTGGTGTCAAATTAATAATAGTTCGGCAGATTTTACGCATTCGTTCATATTATGAAATGGGAGCACCCGGGCGCCGCGGATGCCCTCCAGCCCATACTAGTACTATGGCAAATACTTGAAAAGGAATCCTTTTGAGAAAACCGGTCTGACAGTGGGAACGGTTCGGCAGTTTTTACGTATTTGTTCATAATTTCAGATTTGGCCACCCGAGCTTCGCCTGGGAACTTTTGGATGACAACCTAGTTCCAATCAAAAGGCGAAATATAAAACTTGTAGCCCCCTAGCTCTTCCTGGTATAGTCGAAAATGATCCTTTTCTAGATAACTGGTGTCAAATTAATAATAGTTCGGCAGATTTTACGCATTCGTTCATATTATGAAATGGGAGCACCCGGGCGCCGCGGATGCCCTCCAGCCCATACTGCCGCGCGCAAGGCTGAGAAAGCAACGCTCGGTCGCGGTCCTCCAGAAAGCTCCCGTTTATTCATGTACCGCCCGTAACTTCTATCATTTATCCTACTTTTGTTTTCTAGAAAGTGCGTGTTCATTCTCGCCCCGATCACGCGACGCTCGAACCGTTTTCGCCGAATCTTCGAGATAGCGACGCACTCTAGATAAGAGGCCGCTCGCGACCTTGTCGAGGCAGTCTCGCCCCAGCGCTCGATTCTGCTGACACGCCGACTTCGACGCCCGCGACGCTCTGCTTTCTTCTGTTTCCTTCTTTATTTTTGGCACAAGTTCGCCACATTAAACGTTTATTTATTTCTGTTTATTTCTCGTTTATTGGTCACGAATCACCACCCGTGACAATACTAGTACTATGGCAAATACTTGAAAAGGAATCCTTTTGAGAAAACCGGTCTGACAGTGGGAACGGTTCGGCAGTTTTTACGTATTTGTTAAAATTTCAGATTTGGCCACCCGAGCTTCGCCTGGGAACTTTTGGATGACAACCTAGTTCCAATCAAAAGGCGAAATATAAAACTTGGAGCCCCCTAGCTCATCCTGGTATAGTCGAAAACGATCCTTTTCTAGATAACTGGTGTCAAATTAATAATAGTTCGGCAGATTTTACGCATTCGTTCATATTATGAAATGGGAGCACCCGGGCGCCGCGGATGCCCTCCAGCCCATACTAGTACTATGGCAAATACTTGAAAAGGAATCCTTTTGAGAAAACCGGTCTGACAGTGGGAACGGTTCGGCAGTTTTTACGTATTTGTTCATAATTTCAGATTTGGCCACCCGAGCTTCGCCTGGGAACTTTTGGATGACAACCTAGTTCCAATCAAAAGGCGAAATATAAAACTTGGAGCCCCCTAGCTCATCCTGGTATAGTCGAAAATGATCCTTTTCTAGATAACTGGTGTCAAATTAATAATAGTTCGGCAGATTTTACGCATTCGTTCATATTATGAAATGGGAGCACCCGGGCGCCGCGGATGCCCTCCAGCCCATACTAGTACTATGGCAAATACTGGAAAAGGAATCCTTTTGAGAAAACCGGTCTGACAGTGGGAACGGTTCGGCAGTTTTTACGTATTTGTTCATAATTTCAGATTTGGCCACCCGAGCTTCGCCTGGGAACTTTTGGATGACAACCTAGTTCCAATCAAAAGGCGAAATATAAAACTTGGAGCCCCCTAGCTCATCCTGGTATAGTCGAAAACGATCCTTTTCTAGATAACTGGTGTCAAATTAATAATAGTTCGGCAGATTTTACGCATTCGTTCATATTATGAAATGGGAGCACCCGGGCGCCGCGGGTGCCCTCCAGCCCATACTAGTACTATGGCAAATACTTGAAAAGGAATCCTTTTGAGAAAACCGGTCTGACAGTGGGAACGGTTCGGCAGTTTTTATGTATTTGTTCATAATTTTAAATTTGGCCACCCGAGCTTCGCCTGGGAACTTTTGGATGACAACCTAGTTCCAATCAAAAGGCGAAATATAAAACTTGGAGCCCCCTAGCTCATCCTGGTATAGTCGAAAACGATCCTTTTCTAGATAACTGGTGTCAAATTAATAATAGTTCGGCAGATTTTACGCATTCGTTCATATTATGAAATGGGAGCACCCGGGCGCCGCGGGTGCCCTCCAGCCCATACTAGTACTGTGGCAAATACTTGAAAAGGAATCCTTTTGAGAAAACCGGTCTGACAGTGGGAACGGTTCGGCAGTTTTTACGTATTTGTTCATCATTTCAGATTTGGCCACCCGAGCTTCGCCTGGGAACTTTTGGATGACAACCTAGTTCCAATCAAAAGGCGAAATATAAAACTTGGAGCCCCCTCGCTCATCCTGGTATAGTCGAAAACGATCCTTTTCTAGATAACTGGTGTCAAATTAATAATAGTTCGGCAGATTTTACGCATTCGTTCATATGAAATGGGAGCACCCGGGCGCCGCGGGTGCCCTCCAGCCCATACTAGTACTATTGCAAATACTTGAAAAGGAATCCTTTTGAGAAAACCGGTCTGACAGTGGGAACGGTTCGGCAGTTTTTACGTATTTGTTCATAATTTCAGATTTGGCCACCCGAGCTTCGCCTGGGAACTTTTGGATGACAACCTAGTTCCAATCAAAAGGCGAAATATAAAACTTGGAGCCCCCTAGCTCATCCTGGTATAGTCGAAAACGATCCCTTTCTAGATAACTGGTGTCAAATTAATAATAGTTCGGCAGATTTTACTCATTCGTTCATATTATGAAATGGGAGCACCCGGGCGCCGCGGATGGCCTCCAGCCCATACTAGTACTATTGCAAATACTTCAAAAGGAATCCTTTTGAGAAAACCGGTCTGACAGTGGGAACGGTTCGGCAGTTTTTACGTATTTGTTCATAATTTCAGATTTGGCCACCCGAGCTTCGCCTGGGAACTTTTGGATGACAACCTAGTTCCAATCAAAAGGCGAAATATAAAACTTGGAGCCCCCTAGCTCATCCTGGTATAGTCGAAAACGATCCTTTTCTAGATAACTGGTGTCAAATTAATAATAGTTCGGCAGATTTTACGCATTCGTTCATATTATGAAATGGCAGCACCCGGGCGCCGCGGATGGCCTCCAGCCCATACTAGTACTATTGCAAATACTTGAAAAGGAATCCTTTTGAGAAAACCGGTCTGACAGTGGGAACGGTTCGGCAGTTTTTACGTATTTGTTCATAATTTCAGATTTGGCCACCCGAGCTTCGCCTGGGAACTTTTGGATGACAACCTAGTTCCAATCAAAAGGCGAAATATAAAACTTGGAGCCCCCTAGCTCATCCTGGTATAGTCGAAAATGATCCTTTTCTAGATAACTGGTGTCAAATTAATAATAGTTCGGCAGATTTTACGCATTCGTTCATATTATGAAATGGGAGCACCCGGGCGCCGCGGGTGCCCTCCAGCCCATACTAGTACTATGGCAAATACTTGAAAAGGAATCCTTTTGAGAAAACCGGTCTGACAGTGGGAACGGTTCGGCAGTTTTTATGTATTTGTTCATAATTTCAGATTTGGCCACCCGAGCTTCGCCTGGGAACTTTTGGATGACAACCTAGTTCCAATCAAAAGGCGAAATATAAAACTTGGAGCCCCCTAGCTCATCCTGGTATAGTCGAAAACGATCCTTTTCTAGATAACTGGTGTCAAATTAATAATAGTTCGGCAGATTTTACGCATTCGTTCATATTATGAAATGGGAGCACCCGGGCGCCGCGGGTGCCCTCCAGCCCATACTAGTACTGTGGCAAATACTTGAAAAGGAATCCTTTTGAGAAAACCGGTCTGACAGTGGGAACGGTTCGGCAGTTTTTACGTATTTGTTCATCATTTCAGATTTGGCCACCCGAGCTTCGCCTGGGAACTTTTGGATGACAACCTAGTTCCAATCAAAAGGCGAAATATAAAACTTGGAGCCCCCTCGCTCATCCTGGTATAGTCGAAAACGATCCTTTTCTAGATAACTGGTGTCAAATTAATAATAGTTCGGCAGATTTTACGCATTCGTTCATATGAAATGGGAGCACCCGGGCGCCGCGGGTGCCCTCCAGCCCATACTAGTACTATTGCAAATACTTGAAAAGGAATCCTTTTGAGAAAACCGGTCTGACAGTGGGAACGGTTCGGCAGTTTTTACGTATTTGTTCATAATTTCAGATTTGGCCACCCGAGCTTCGCCTGGGAACTTTTGGATGACAACCTAGTTCCAATCAAAAGGCGAAATATAAAACTTGGAGCCCCCTAGCTCATCCTGGTATAGTCGAAAACGATCCCTTTCTAGATAACTGGTGTCAAATTAATAATAGTTCGGCAGATTTTACTAATTCGTTCATATTATGAAATGGGAGCACCCGGGCGCCGCGGATGGCCTCCAGCCCATACTAGTACTATTGCAAATACTTGAAAAGGAATCCTTTTGAGAAAACCGGTCTGACAGTGGGAACGGTTCGGCAGTTTTTACGTATTTGTTCATAATTTCAGATTTGGCCACCCGAGCTTCGCCTGGGAACTTTTGGATGACAACCTAGTTCCAATCAAAAGGCGAAATATAAAACTTGGAGCCCCCTAGCTCATCCTGGTATAGTCGAAAACGATCCTTTTCTAGATAACTGGTGTCAAATTAATAATAGTTCGGCAGATTTTACGCATTCGTTCATATTATGAAATGGCAGCACCCGGGCGCCGCGGATGGCCTCCAGCCCATACTAGTACTATTGCAAATACTTGAAAAGGAATCCTTTTGAGAAAACCGGTCTGACAGTGGGAACGGTTCGGCAGTTTTTACGTATTTGTTCATAATTTCAGATTTGGCCACCCGAGCTTCGCCTGGGAACTTTTGGATGACAACCTAGTTCCAATCAAAAGGCGAAATATAAAACTTGGAGCCCCTAGCTCATCCTGGTATAGTCGAAAACGATCCTTTTCTAGATAACTGGTGTCAAATTAATAATAGTTCGGCAGATTTTACGCATTCGTTCATATTATGAAATGGGAGCACCCGGGCGCCGCGGGTGCCCTCCAGCCCATACTAGTACCATTGCAAATACTTGAAAAGGAATCCTTTTGAGAAAACCGGTCTGACAGTGGGAACGGTTCGGCAGTTTTTACGTATTTGTTCATAATTTCAGATTTGGCCACCCGAGCTTCGCCTGGGAACTTTTGGATGACAACCTAGTTCCATTTAAAAGGCGAAATATAAAACTTGGAGTCCCCTAGCTCATCCTGGTATAGTCGAAAACGATCCTTTTGTAGATAACTGGTGTCAAATTAATAATAGTTCGGCAGATTTTACGCATTCGTTCATATTATGAAATGGGAGCACCCGGGCGCCGCGGGTGCCCTCCAGCCCATACTGGTACTATTGCAAATACTTGAAAATGAATCCTTTTGAGAAAACCGGTCTGACAGTGGGAACGCTTCGGCAGTTTTTACGTATTTGTTCATAATTTCAGATTTGGCCACCCGAGCTTCGCCTGGGAACTTTTGGATGACAACCTAGTTCCAATCAAAAGGCGAAATATAAAACTTGGAGCCCCCTAGCTCATCCTGGTATAGTCGAAAACGATCCTTTTCTAGATAACTGGTGTCAAATTAATAATAGTTCGGCAGATTTTACGCATTCGTTCATATTATGAAATGGGAGCACCCGGGCGCCGCGGGTGCCCTCCAGCCCATACTAGTACTATTGCAAATACTTGAAAAGGAATCCTTTTGAGAAAACCGGTCTGACAGTGGGAACGGTTCGGCAGTTTTTACGTATTTGTTCATAATTTCAGATTTGGCCACCCGAGCTTCGCCTGGGAACTTTTGGATGACAACCTAGTTCCATTTAAAAGGCGAAATATAAAACTTGGAGCCCCCTAGCTCATCCTGGTATAGTCGAAAACGATCCTTTTCTAGATAACTGGTGTCAAATTAATAATAGTTCGGCAGATTTTACGCATTCGTTCATATTATGAAATGGGAGCACCTGGGCGCCGCGGGTGCCCTCCAGCCCATACTAGTACTATTGCAAATACTTGAAAAGGAATCCTTTTGAGAAAACCGGTCTGACAGTGGGAACGGTTCGGCAGTTTTTACGTATTTGTTCATAATTTCAGATTTGGCCACCCGAGCTTCGCCTGGGAACTTTTGGATGACAACCTAGTTCCAATCAAAAGGCGAAATATAAAACTTGGAGCCCCCTAGCTCATCCTGGTATAGTCGAAAACGATCCTTTTCTAGATAACTGGTGTCAAATTAATAATAGTTCGGCAGATTTTACGCATTCGTTCATATTATGAAATGGGAGCACCCGGGCGCCGCGGGTGCCCTCCAGCCCATACTAGTACTTAGGCAAATACTTGAAAAGGAATCCTTTTGAGAAAACCGGTCTGACAGTGGGAACGGTTCGGCACTTTTTACGTATTTGTTCATAATTTCAGATTTGGCCACCCGAGCTTCGCCTGGGAACTTTTGGATGACAACCTAGTTCCAATCAAAAGGCGAAATATAAAACTTGGAGCCCCCTAGCTCATCCTGGTATAGTCGAAAACGATCCTTTTCTAGATAACTGGTGTCAAATTAATAATAGTTCGGCAGATTTTACGCATTCGTTCATATTATGAAATGGGAGCACCCGGGCGCCGCGGGTGCCCTCCAGCCCATACTAGTACTATGGCAAATACTTGAAAAGGAATCCTTTTGAGAAAACCGGTCTGACAGTGGGAACGGTTCGGCAGTTTTTACGTATTTGTTCATAATTTCAGATTTGGCCACCCGAGCTTCGCCTGGGAACTTTTGGATGACAACCTAGTTCCAATCAAAAGGCGAAATATAAAACTTGGAGCCCCCTAGCTCATCCTGGTATAGTCGAAAACGATCCTTTTCTAGATAACTGGTGTCAAATTAATAATAGTTCGGCAGATTTTACGCATTCGTTCATATTATGAGATGGGAGCACCCGGGCGCCGCGGATGCCCTCCAGCCCATACTAGTACTATGGCAAATACTTGAAAAGGAATCCTTTTCGAGAAAACCGGTCTGACAGTGGGAACGGTTCGGCAGTTTTTACGTATTTGTTCATAATTTCAGATTTGGCCACCCGAGCTTCGCCTGGGAACTTTTGGATGACAACCTAGTTCCAATCAAAAGGCGAAATATAAAACTTGGAGCCCCCTAGCTCATCCTGGTATAGTCGAAAACGATCCTTTTCTAGATAACTGGTGTCAAATTAATAATAGTTCGGCAGATTTTACGCATTCGTTCATATTATGAAATGGGAGCACCCGGGCGCCGCGGATGCCCTCCAGCCCATACTAGTACTATTGCAAATACTTGAAAAGTAATCCTTTTGAGAAAACCGGTCTGACAGTGGGAACGGTTCGGCAGTTTTTACGTATTTGTTCATAATTTCAGATTTGGCCACCCGAGCTTCGCCTGGGAACTTTTGGATGACAACCTAGTTCCAATCAAAAGGCGAAATATAAAACTTGGAGCCCCCTAGCTCATCCTGGTATAGTCGAAAATGATCCTTTTCTAGATAACTGGTGTCAAATTAATAATAGTTCGGCAGATTTTACGCATTCGTTCATATTATGAAATGGGAGCACCCGGGCGCCGCGGATGCCCTCCAGCCCATACTAGTACTATGGCAAATACTTGAAAAGGAATCCTTTTGAGAAAACCGGTCTGACAGTGGGAACGGTTCGGCAGTTTTTACGTATTTGTTCATAATTTCAGATTTGGCCACCCGAGCTTCGCCTGGGAACTTTTGGATGACAACCTAGTTCCAATCAAAAGGCGAAATATAAAACTTGGAGCCCCCTAGCTCATCCTGGTATAGTCGAAAACGATCCTTTTCTAGATAACTGGTGTCAAATTAATAATAGTTCGGCAGATTTTACGCATTCGTTCATATTATGAAATGGGAGCACCCGGGCGCCGCGGATGCCCTCCAGCCCATACTAGTACTATGGCAAATACTTGAAAAGGAATCCTTTTGAGAAAACCGGTCTGACAGTGGGAACGGTTCGGCAGTTTTTACGTATTTGTTCATAATTTCAGATTTGGCCACCCGAGCTTCGCCTGGGAACTTTTGGATGACAACCTAGTTCCAATCAAAAGGCGAAATATAAAACTTGGAGCCCCCTAGCTCATCCTGGTATAGTCGAAAATGATCCTTTTCTAGATAACTGGTGTCAAATTAATAATAGTTCGGCAGATTTTACGCATTCGTTCATATTATGAAATGGGAGCACCCGGGCGCCGCGGATGCCCTCCAGCCCATACTAGTACTATGGCAAATACTTGAAAAGGAATCCTTTTGAGAAAACCGGTCTGACAGTGGGAACGGTTCGGCAGTTTTTACGTATTTGTTCATAATTTCAGATTTGGCCACCCGAGCTTCGCCTGGGAACTTTTGGATGACAACCTAGTTCCAATCAAAAGGCGAAATATAAAACTTGGAGCCCCCTAGCTCATCCTGGTATAGTCGAAAATGATCCTTTTCTAGATAACTGGTGTCAAATTAATAATAGTTCGGCAGATTTTACGCATTCGTTCATATTATGAAATGGGAGCACCCGGGCGCCGCGGGTGCCCTCCAGCCCATACTAGTACTATGGCAAATACTTGAAAAGGAATCCTTTTGAGAAAACCGGTCTGACAGTGGGAACGGTTCGGCAGTTTTTACGTATTTGTTCATAATTTCAGATTTGGCCACCCGAGCTTCGCCTGGGAACTTTTGGATGACAACCTAGTTCCAATCAAAAGGCGAAATATAAAACTTGGAGCCCCCTCGCTCATCCTGGTATAGTCGAAAATGATCCTTTTCTAGATAACTGGTGTCAAATTAATAATAGTTCGGCAGATTTTACGCATTCGTTCATATTATGAAATGGGAGCACCCGGGCGCCGCGGGTGCCCTCCAGCCCATACTAGTACTATTGCAAATACTTGAAAAGGAATCCTTTTGAGAAAACCGGTCTGACAGTGGGAACGGTTCGGCAGTTTTTACGTATTTGTTCATAATTTCAGATTTGGCCACCCGAGCTTCGCCTGGGAACTTTTGGATGACAACCTAGTTCCAATCAAAAGGCGAAATATAAAACTTGGAGCCCCCTAGCTCATCCTGGTATAGTCGAAAACGATCCTTTTCTAGATAACTGGTGTCAAATTAATAATAGTTCGGCAGATTTTACTCATTCGTTCATATTATGAAATGGGAGCACCCGGGCGCCGCGGATGGCCTCCAGCCCATACTAGTACTATTGCAAATACTTGAAAAGGAATCCTTTTGAGAAAACCGGTCTGACAGTGGGAACGGTTCGGCAGTTTTTACGTATTTGTTCATAATTTCAGATTTGGCCACCCGAGCTTCGCCTGGGAACTTTTGGATGACAACCTAGTTCCAATCAAAAGGCGAGATATAAAACTTGGAGCCCCCTAGCTCATCCTGGTATAGTCGAAAACGATCCTTTTCTAGATAACTGGTGTCAAATTAATAATAGTTCGGCAGATTTTACGCATTCGTTCATATTATGAAATGGCAGCACCCGGGCGCCGCGGATGGCCTCCAGCCCATACTAGTACTATTGCAAATACTTGAAAAGGAATCCTTTTGAGAAAACCGGTCTGACAGTGGGAACGGTTCGGCAGTTTTTACGTATTTGTTCATAATTTCAGATTTGGCCACCCGAGCTTCGCCTGGGAACTTTTGGATGACAACCTAGTTCCAATCAAAAGGCGAAATATAAAACTTGGAGCCCCTAGCTCATCCTGGTATAGTCGAAAACGATCCTTTTCTAGATAACTGGTGTCAAATTAATAATAGTTCGGCAGATTTTACGCATTCGTTCATATTATGAAATGGGAGCACCCGGGCGCCGCGGGTGCCCTCCAGCCCATACTAGTACCATTGCAAATACTTGAAAAGGAATCCTTTTGAGAAAACCGGTCTGACAGTGGGAACGGTTCGGCAGTTTTTACGTATTTGTTCATAATTTCAGATTTGGCCACCCGAGCTTCGCCTGGGAACTTTTGGATGACAACCAAGTTCCATTTAAAAGGCGAAATATAAAACTTGGAGTCCCCTAGCTCATCCTGGTATAGTAGAAAACGATCCTTTTGTAGATAACTGGTGTCAAATTAATAATAGTTCGGCAGATTTTACGCATTCGTTCATATTATGAAATGGGAGCACCCGGGCGCCGCGGGTGCCCTCCAGCCCATACTAGTACTATTGCAAATACTTGAAAAGGAATCCTTTTGAGAAAACCGGTCTGACAGTGGGAACGGTTCGGCAGTTTTTACGTATTTGTTCATAATTTCAGATTTGGCCACCCGAGCTTCGCCTGGGAACTTTTGGATGACAACCTAGTTCCAATCAAAAGGCGAAATATAAAACTTGGAGCCCCCTAGCTCATCCTGGTATAGTCGAAAACGATCCTTTTCTAGATAACTGGTGTCAAATTAATAATAGTTCGGCAGATTTTACGCATTCGTTCATATTATGAAATGGGAGCACCCGGGCGCCGCGGGTGCCCTCCAGCCCATACTAGTACTATTGCAAATACTTGAAAAGGAATCCTTTTGAGAAAACCGGTCTGACAGTGGGAACGGTTCGGCAGTTTTTACGTATTTGTTCATAATTTCAGATTTGGCCACCCGAGCTTCGCCTGGGAACTTTTGGATGACAACCTAGTTCCATTTAAAAGGCGAAATAAAAAAATTGGAGCCCCCTAGCTCATCCTGGTATAGTCGAAAACGATCCTTTTCTAGATAACTGGTGTCAAATTAATAATAGTTCGGCAGATTTTACGCATTCGTTCATATTATGAAATGGGAGCACCTGGGCGCCGCGGGTGCCCTCCAGCCCATACTAGTACTATTGCAAATACTTGAAAAGGAATCCTTTTGAGAAAACCGGTCTGACAGTGGGAACGGTTCGGCAGTTTTTACGTATTTGTTCATAATTTCAGATTTGGCCACCCGAGCTTCGCCTGTGAACTTTTGGATGACAACCTAGTTCCAATCAAAAGGCGAAATATAAAACTTGGAGCCCCCTAGCTCATCCTGGTATAGTCGAAAACGATCCTTTTCTAGATAACTGGTGTCAAATTAATAATAGTTCGGCAGATTTTACGCATTCGTTCATATTATAAAATGGGAGCACCCGGGCGCCGCGGATGCCCTCCAGCCCATACTAGTACTATGGCAAATACTTGAAAAGGAATCCTTTTGAGAAAACCGGTCTGACAGTGGGAACGGTTCGGCAGTTTTTACGTATTTGTTCATAATTTCAGATTTGGCCACCCGAGCTTCGCCTGGGAACTTTTGGATGACAACCTAGTTCCAATCAAAAGGCGAAATATAAAACTTGGAGCCCCCTAGCTCATCCTGGTATAGTCGAAAACGATCCTTTTCTAGATAACTGGTGTCAAATTAACAATAGTTCGGCAGATTTTACACATTCGTTCATATTATGAAATGGGAGCACCCGGGCGCCGCGGGTGCCCTCCAGCCCATACTAGTACTATGGGAAATACTTGCAAAGGAATCCTTTTGAGAAAACCGGTCTGACAGTGGGAACGGTTCGGCAGTTTTTACGTATTTGTTCATAATTTCAGATTTGGCCACCCGAGCTTCGCCTGGGAACTTTTGGATGACAACCTAGTTCCAATCAAAAGGCGAAATATAAAACTTGGAGCCCCCTAGCTCATCCTGGTATAGTCGAAAACGATCCTTTTCTAGATAACTGGTGTCAAATTAATAATAGTTCGGCAGATTTTACGCATTCGTTGATATTATGAAATGGGAGCACCCGGGCGCCGCGGGTGCCCTCCAGCCCATACTAGTACTATGGCAAATACTTGAAAAGGAATCCTTTTGAGAAAACCGGTCTGACAGTGGGAACGGTTCGGCAGTTTTCACGTATTTGTTCATAATTTCAGATTTGGCCACCCGAGCTTCGCCTGGGAACTTTGGGATGACAACCAAGTTCCAATCAAAAGGCGAAATATAAAACTTGGAGCCCCCTAGCTCATCCTGGTATAGTCGAAAACGATCCTTTTCTAGATAACTGGTGTCAAATTAATAATAGTTCGGCAGATTTTACGCATTCGTTCATATTATGAAATGGGAGCACCCGGGCGCCGCGGATGCCCTCCAGCCCATACTAGTACTATGGCAAATACTTGAAAAGGAATCCTTTTGAGAAAACCGGTCTGACAGTGGGAACGGTTCGGCAGTTTTTACGTATTTGTTCATAATTTCAGATTTGGCCACCCGAGCTTCGCCTGGGAACTTTTGGATGACAACCAAGTTCCAATCAAAAGGCGAAATATAAAACTTGGAGCCCCCTAGCTCATCCTGGTATAGTCGAAAACGATCCTTTTCTAGATAACTGGTGTCAAATTAATAATAGTTCGGCAGATTTTACGCATTCGTTCATATTATGAAATGGGAGCACCCGGGTGCCGCGGGTGCCCTCCAGCCCATACTAGTACTATGGCAAATACTTGAAAAGGAATCCTTTTGAGAAAACCGGTCTGACAGTGGGAACGGTTCGGCAGTTTTCACGTATTTGTTCATAATTTCAGATTTGGCCACCCGAGCTTCGCCTGGGAACTTTTGGATGACAACCTAGTTCCAATCAAAAGGCGAAATATAAAACTTGGAGCCCCCTAGCTCATCCTGGTATAGTCGAAAACGATCCTTTTCTACATAACTGGTGTCAAATTAATAATAGTTCTGCAGATTTTACGCATTCGTTCATATTATGAAATGGGAGCACCCGGGCGCGGCGGGTGCCCTCCAGCCCATACTAGTACTATGGCAAATACTTGAAAAGGAATCCTTTTGAGAAAACCGGTCTGACAGTGGGAACGGTTCGGCAGTTTTTACGTATTTGTTCATAATTTCAGACTTGGCCACCCGAGCTTCGCCTGAGAACTTTTGGATGACAACCTAGTTCCAATCAAAAGGCGAAATATAAAACTTGGAGCCCCCTAGCTCATCCTGGTATAGTCGAAAACGATCCTTTTCTAGATAACTGGTGTCAAATTAATAATAGTTCGGCAGATTTTACGCATTCGTTCATATTATGAAATGGGAGCACCCAGGCGCCGCGGGTGCCCTCCAGCCCATACTAGTACTATGGCGAATACTTGAAAAGGAATCCTTTTGAGAAAACCGGTCTGACAGTGGGAACGGTTCGGCAGTTTTTACGTATTTGTTCATAATTTCAGATTTGGCCACCCGAGGTTCGCCTGGGAACTTTTGGATGATTCCCTAGTTCCAATCAAAAGGCGAAATATAAAACTTGGAGCCCCCTAGCTCATCCTGGTATAGTCGAAAACGATCCTTTTCTAGATAACTGGTGTCAAATTAATAATAGTTCGGCAGATTTTACGGATTCGTTCATATTATGAAATAGGAGCACCCGGGCGCCGCGGGTGCCCTCCAGCCCATACTAGTACTATGGCAAATACTTGAAAAGGAATCCTTTTGAGAAAACAGGTCTGACAGTGGTAACGGTTCGGCAGTTTTTACGTATTTGTTCATAATTTCAGATTTGGCCACCCGAGCTTCGCCGGGGAACTTTTGGATGACAACCTAGTTCCAATCAAAAGGCGAAACATAAAACTTGGAGCCCCCTAGCTCATCCTGGTATAGTCGAAAACGATCCTTTTCTAGATAACTGGTGTCAAATTAATAATAGTTCGGCAGATTTAACGCATTCGTTCATATTATGAAATGGGAGCACCCGGGCGCCGCGGATGCCCTCCAGCCCATACTAGTACTATGGCAAATACTTGAAAAGGAATCCTTTTGAGAAAACCGGTCTGACAGTGGGAACGGTTCTGCAGTTTTTACGTATTTGTTCATAATTTCAGATTTGGCCACCCGAGCTTCGCCTGGGAACTTTTGGATGACAACCTAGTTCCAATCAAAAGGCGAAATATAAAACTTGGAGCCCCCTAGCTCATCCTGGTATAGTCGAAAACGATCCTTTTCTAGATAACTGGTGTCAAATTAATAATAGTTCGGCAGATTTTACGGATTCGTTCATATTATGAAATGGGAGCACCCGGGCGCCGCGGGTGCCCTCCAGCCCATACTAGTACTATAACAAATACTTGAAAAGGAATCCTTTTGAGAAAACCGGTCTGATTGTGGGAACGGTTCGGCAGTTTTTACGTATTTGTTCATAATTTCAGATTTGGCCACCCGAGCTTCGCCTGGGAACTTTTGGATGACAACCTAGTTCCAATCAAAAGGCGAAATTTAAAACTTGGAGCCCCCTAGCTCATCCTGGTATAGTCGAAAACGATCCTTTTCTAGATAACTGGTGTCAAATTAATAATAGTTCGGCAGATTTTACGCATTCGTTCATATTATGAAATGGGAGCACCCGGGAGCCGCGGGTGCCCTCCAGCCCATACTAGTACTTTTGCAAATACTTGAAAAGGAATCCTTTTGAGAAAACCGGTCTGACAGTGGGAACGGTTCGGCAGTTTTTACGTATTTGTTCATAATTTCAGATTTGGCCACCCGAGCTTCGCCTGGGAACTTTTGGATGACAACCAAGTTCCAATCAAAAGGCGAAATATAAAACTTGGAGCCCCCTAGCTCATCCTGGTATAGTCGAAAACGATCCTTTTCTAGATAACTGGTGTCAAATTAATAATAGTTCGGCAGATTTTACGCATTCGTTCATATTATGAAATGGGAGCACCCGGGTGCCGCGGGTGCCCTCCAGCCCATACTAGTACTATGGCAAATACTTGAAAAGGAATCCTTTTGAGAAAACCGGTCTGACAGTGGGAACGGTTCGGCAGTTTTTACATATTTGTTCATAATTTCAGATTTGGCCACCCGAGCTTCGCCTTGGAACTTTTGGATGACAACCTAGTTCCAATCAAAAGGCGAAATATAAAACTTGGACCCCCTAGCTCATCCTGGTATAGTCGAAAACGATCCTTTTCTAGATAACTGGTGTCAAATTAATAATAGTTCGGCAGATTTTACGCATTCGTTCATATTATGAAATGGGAGCACCCGGGCGCCGCGGGTGCCCTCCAGCCCATACTAGTACTATTGCAAAAACTTGAAAAGGAATCCTTTTGAGAAAACCGGTCTGACAGTGGGAACGGTTCGGCAGTTTTTACGTATTTGTTCATAATTTCAGATTTGGCCACCCGAGCTTCGCCTGGGAACTTTTGGATGACAACCTAGTTCCATTTAAAAGGCGAAATATAAAACTTGGAGCCCCCTAGCTCATCCTGGTATAGTCGAAAACGATCCTTTTCTAGATAACTGGTGTCAAATTAATAATAGTTCGGCAGATTTTACGCATTCGTTCATATTATGAAATGGGAGCACCTGGGCGCCGCGGGTGCCCTCCAGCCCATACTAGTACTATTGCAAATACTTGAAAAGGAATCCTTTTGAGAAAACCGGTCTGACAGTGGGAACGGTTCGGCAGTTTTTACGTATTTGTTCATAATTTCAGATTTGGCCACCCGAGCTTCGCCTGGGAACTTTTGGATGACAACCTAGTTCCAATCAAAAGGCGAAATATAAAACTTGGAGCCCCCTAGCTCATCCTGGTATAGTCGAAAACGATCCTTTTCTAGATAACTGGTGTCAAATTAATAATAGTTCGGCAGATTTTACGCATTCGTTCATATTATGAAATGGGAGCACCTGGGCGCCGCGGGTGCCCTCCAGCCCATACTAGTACTATGGCAAATACTTGAAAAGGAATCCTTTTGAGAAAACCGGTCTGACAGTGGGAACGGTTCGGCAGTTTTTACGTATTTGTTCATAATTTCAGATTTGGCCACCCGAGCTTCGCCTGGGAACTTTTGGATGACAACCTAGTTCCAATCAAAAGGCGAAATATAAAACTTGGAGCCCCCTAGCTCATCCTGGTATAGTCGAAAACGATCCTTTTCTAGATAACTGGTGTCAAATTAATAATAGTTCGGCAGATTTTACGCATTCGTTCATATTATAAAATGGGAGCACCCGGGCGCCGAGGATGCCCTCCAGCCCATACTAGTACTATGGCAAATACTTGAAAAGGAATCCTTTTGAGAAAACCGGTCTGACAGTGGGAACGGTTCGGCAGTTTTTACGTATTTGTTCATAATTTCAGATTTGGCCACCCGAGCTTCGCCTGGGAACTTTTGGATGACAACCTAGTTCCAATCAAAAGGCGAAATATAAAACTTGGAGCCCCCTAGCTCATCCTGGTATAGTCAAAAACGATCCTTTTCTAGATAACTGGTGTCAAATTAACAATAGTTCGGCAGATTTTACACATTCGTTCATATTATGAAATGGGAGCACCCGGGCGCCGCGGGTGCCCTCCAGCCCATACTAGTACTATGGCAAATACTTGCAAAGGAATCCTTTTGAGAAAACCGGTCTGACAGTGGGAACGGTTCGGCAGTTTTTACGTATTTGTTCATAATTTCAGATTTGGCCACCCGAGCTTCGCCTGGGAACTTTTGGATGACAACCTAGTTCCAATCAAAAGGCGAAATATAAAACTTGGAGCCCCCTAGCTCATCCTGGTATAGTCGAAAACGATCCTTTTCTAGATAACTGGTGTCAAATTAATAATAGTTCGGCAGATTTTACGCATTCGTTGATATTATGAAATGGGAGCACCCGGGCGCCGCGGGTGCCCTCCAGCCCATACTAGTACTATGGCAAATACTTGAAAAGGAATCCTTTTGAGAAAACCGGTCTGACAGTGGGAACGGTTCGGCAGTTTTCACGTATTTGTTCATAATTTCAGATTTGGCCACCCGAGCTTCGCCTGGGAACTTTGGGATGACAACCAAGTTCCAATCAAAAGGCGAAATATAAAACTTGGAGCCCCCTAGCTCATCCTGGTATAGTCGAAAACGATCCTTTTCTAGATAACTGGTGTCAAATTAATAATAGTTCGGCAGATTTTACGCATTCGTTCATATTATGAAATGGGAGCACCCGGGCGCCGCGGATGCCCTCCAGCCCATACTAGTACTATGGCAAATACTTGAAAAGGAATCCTTTTGAGAAAACCGGTCTGACAGTGGGAACGGTTCGGCAGTTTTTACGTATTTGTTCATAATTTCAGATTTGGCCACCCGAGCTTCGCCTGGGAACTTTTGGATGACAACCAAGTTCCAATCAAAAGGCGAAATATAAAACTTGGAGCCCCCTAGCTCATCCTGGTATAGTCGAAAACGATCCTTTTCTAGATAACTGTTGTCAAATTAATAATAGTTCGGCAGATTTTACGCATTCGTTCATATTATGAAATGGGAGCACCCGGGTGCCGCGGGTGCCCTCCTGCCCATACTAGTACTATGGCAAATACTTGAAAAGGAATCCTTTTGAGAAAACCGGTCTGACAGTGGGAACGGTTCGGCAGTTTTCACGTATTTGTTCATAATTTCAGATTTGGCCACCCGAGCTTCGCCTGGGAACTTTTGGATGACAACCTAGTTCCAATCAAAAGGCGAAATATAAAACTTGGAGCCCCCTAGCTCATCCTGGTATAGTCGAAAACGATCCTTTTCTACATAACTGGTGTCAAATTAATAATAGTTCGGCAGATTTTACGCATTCGTTCATATTATGAAATGGGAGCACCCGGGCGCGGCGGGTGCCCTCCAGCCCATAATAGTACTATGGCAAATACTTGAAAAGGAATCCTTTTGAGAAAACCGGTCTGACAGTGGGAACGGTTCGGCAGTTTTTACGTATTTGTTCATAATTTCAGACTTGGCCACCCGAGCTTCGCCTGGGAACTTTTGGATGACAACCTAGTTCCAATCAAAAGGCGAAATATAAAACTTGGAGCCCCCTAGCTCATCCTGGTATAGTCGAAAACGATCCTTTTCTAGATAACTGGTGTCAAATAAATAATAGTTCGGCAGATTTTACGCATTCGTTCATATTATGAAATGGGAGCACCCAGGCGCCGCGGGTGCCCTCCAGCCCATACTAGTACTATGGCGAATACTTGAAAAGGAATCCTTTTGAGAAAACCGGTCTGACAGTGGGAACGGTTCGGCAGTTTTTACGTATTTGTTCATAATTTCAGATTTGGCCACCCGAGGTTCACCTGGGAACTTTTGGATGATAACCTAGTTCCAATCAAAAGGCGAAATATAAAACTTGGAGCCCCCTAGCTCATCCTGGTATAGTCGAAAACGATCCTTTTCTAGATAACTGGTGTCAAATTAATAATAGTTCGGCAGATTTTACGGATTCGTTCATATTATGAAATAGGAGCACCCGGGCGCCGCGGGTGCCCTCCAGCCCATACTAGTACTATGGCAAATACTTGAAAAGGAATTCTTTTGAGAAAACCGGTCTGACAGTGGTAACGGTTCGGCAGTTTTTACGTATTTGTTCATAATTTCAGATTTGGCCACCCGAGCTTCGCCTGGGAACTTTTGGATGACAACCTAGTTCCAATCAAAAGGCGAAACATAAAACTTGGAGCCCCCTAGCTCATCCTGGTATAGTCGAAAACGATCCTTTTCTAGATAACTGGTGTCAAATTAATAATAGTTCGGCAGATTTAACGCATTCGTTCATATTATGAAATGGGAGCACCCGGGCGCCGCGGATGCCCTCCAGCCCATACTAGTACTATGGCAAATACTTGAAAAGGAATCCTTTTGAGAAAACCGGTCTGACAGTGGGAACGGTTCTGCAGTTTTTACGTATTTGTTCATAATTTCAGATTTGGCCACCCGAGCTTCGCCTGGGAACTTTTGGATGACAACCTAGTTCCAATCAAAAGGCGAAATATAAAACTTGGAGCCCCCTAGCTCATCCTGGTATAGTCGAAAACGATCCTTTTCTAGATAACTGGTGTCAAATTAATAACAGTTCGGCAGATTTTACGGATTCGTTCATATTATGAAATGGGAGCACCCGGGCGCCGCGGGTGCCCTCCAGCCCATACTAGTACTATGGCAAATACTTGAAAAGGAATCCCTTTGAGAAAACCGGTCTGATTGTGGGAACGGTTCGGCAGTTTTTACGTATTTGTTCATAATTTCAGATTTGGCCACCCGAGCTTCGCCTGGGAACTTTTGGATGACCACCAAGTTCCAATCAAAAGGCGAAATATAAAACTTGGAGCCCCCTAGCTCATCCTGGTATAGTCGAAAACGATCCTTTTCTAGATAACTGGTGTCAAATTAATAATAGTTCGGCAGATTTTACGCATTCGTTCATATTATGAAATGGGAGCACCCGGGTGCCGCGGGTGCCCTCCAGCCCATACTAGTACTATGGCAAATACTTGAAAAGGAATCCTTTTGAGAAAACCGGTCTGACAGTGGGAACGGTTCGGCAGTTTTCACGTATTTGTTCATAATTTCAGATTTGGCCACCCGAGCTTCGCCTGGGAACTTTTGGATGACAACCTAGTTCCAATCAAAAGGCGAAATATAAAACTTGGAGCCCCCTAGCTCATCCTGGTATAGTCGAAAACGATCCTTTTCTACATAACTGGTGTCAAATTAATAATAGTTCGGCAGATTTTACGCATTCGTTCATATTATGAAATGGGAGCAACCGGGCGCGGCGGGTGCCCTCCAGCCCATACTAGTACTATGGCAAATACTTGAAAAGGAATCCTTTTGAGAAAACCGGTCTGACAGTGGGAACGGTTCGGCAGTTTTTACGTATTTGTTCATAATTTCAGATTTGGCCACCCGAGCTTCGCCTGGGAACTTTTGGATGACAACCTAGTTCCAATCAAAAGGCGAAATATAAAACTTGGAGCCCCCTAGCTCATCCTGGTATAGTCGAAAACGATCCTTTTCTAGATAACTGGTGTCAAATTAATAATA
Organism: Ixodes scapularis; assembly: GCF_016920785.2. Lineage (NCBI taxonomy): Eukaryota > Metazoa > Arthropoda > Arachnida > Ixodida > Ixodidae > Ixodes > Ixodes scapularis. Next base: position 623,593 of record NW_024610154.1, read on the forward strand.
GTTCGGCAGATTTTACGCATTCGTTGATATTATGAAATGGGAGCACCCGGGCGCCGCGGGTGCCCTCCAGCCCATACTAGTACTATGGCAAATACTTGAAAAGGAATCCTTTTGAGAAAACCGGTCTGACAGTGGGAACGGTTCGGCAGTTTTCACGTATTTGTTCATAATTTCAGATTTGGCCACCCGAGCTTCGCCTGGGAACTTTGGGATGACAACCAAGTTCCAATCAAAAGGCGAAATATAAAACTTGGAGCCCCCTAGCTCATCCTGGTATAGTCGAAAACGATCCTTTTCTAGATAACTGGTGTCAAATTAATAATAGTTCGGCAGATTTTACGCATTCGTTCATATTATGAAATGGGAGCACCCGGGCGCCGCGGATGCCCTCCAGCCCATACTAGTACTATGGCAAATACTTGAAAAGGAATCCTTTTGAGAAAACCGGTCTGACAGTGGGAACGGTTCGGCAGTTTTTACGTATTTGTTCATAATTTCAGATTTGGCCACCCGAGCTTCGCCTGGGAACTTTTGGATGACAACCAAGTTCCAATCAAAAGGCGAAATATAAAACTTGGAGCCCCCTAGCTCATCCTGGTATAGTCGAAAACGATCCTTTTCTAGATAACTGGTGTCAAATTAATAATAGTTCGGCAGATTTTACGCATTCGTTCATATTATGAAATGGGAGCACCCGGGTGCCGCGGGTGCCCTCCTGCCCATACTAGTACTATGGCAAATACTTGAAAAGGAATCCTTTTGAGAAAACCGGTCTGACAGTGGGAACGGTTCGGCAGTTTTCACGTATTTGTTCATAATTTCAGATTTGGCCACCCGAGCTTCGCCTGGGAACTTTTGGATGACAACCTAGTTCCAATCAAAAGGCGAAATATAAAACTTGGAGCCCCCTAGCTCATCCTGGTATAGTCGAAAACGATCCTTTTCTACATAACTGGTGTCAAATTAATAATAGTTCGGCAGATTTTACGCATTCGTTCATATTATGAAATGGGAGCACCCGGGCGCGGCGGGTGCCCTCCAGCCCATAATAGTACTATGGCAAATACTTGAAAAGGAATCCTTTTGAGAAAACCGGTCTGACAGTGGGAACGGTTCGGCAGTTTGTACGTATTTGTTCATAATTTCAGACTTGGCCACCCGAGCTTCGCCTGGGAACTTTTGGATGACAACCTAGTTCCAATCAAAAGGCGAAATATAAAACTTGGAGCCCCCTAGCTCATCCTGGTATAGTCGAAAACGATCCTTTTCTAGATAACTGGTGTCAAATTAATAATAGTTCGGCAGATTTTACGCATTCGTTCATATTATGAAATGGGAGCACCCAGGCGCCGCGGGTGCCCTCCAGCCCATACTAGTACTATGGCGAATACTTGAAAAGGAATCCTTTTGAGAAAACCGGTCTGACAGTGGGAACGGTTCGGCAGTTTTTACGTATTTGTTCATAATTTCAGATTTGGCCACCCGAGGTTCGCCTGGGAACTTTTGGATGATAACCTAGTTCCAATCAAAAGGCGAAATATAAAACTTGGACCCCCTAGCTCATCCTGGTATAGTCGAAAACGATCCTTTTCTAGACAACTGGTGTCAAATTAATAATAGTTCGGCAGATTTTACGCATTCGTTCATATTATGAAATGGGAGCACCCGGGTGCCGCGGGTGCCCTCCAGCCCATACTAGTACTATGGCAAATACTTGAAAAGGAATCCTTTTGAGAAAACCGGTCTGACAGTGGGAACGGTTCGGCAGTTTTTACATATTTGTTCATAATTTCAGATTTGGCCACCCGAGCTTCGCCTGGGAACTTTTGGATGACAACCTAGTTCCAATCAAAAGGCGAAATATAAAACTTGGACCCCCTAGCTCATCCTGGTATAGTCGAAAACGATCCTTTTCTAGATAACTGGTGTCAAATTAATAATAGTTCGGCAGATTTTACGCATTCGTTCATATTATGAAATGGGAGCACCCGGGCGCCGCGGGTGCCCTCCAGCCCATACTAGTACTTAGGCAAATACTTGAAAAGGAATCCTTTTGAGAAAACCGGTCTGACAGTGGGAACGATTCGGCACTTTTTACGTATTTGTTCATAATTTCAGATTTGGCCACCCGAGCTTCGCCTGGGAACTTTTGGATGACAACCTAGTTCCAATCAAAAGGCGAAATATAAAACTTGGAGCCCCCTAGCTCATCCTGGTATAGTCGAAAACGATCCTTTTCTAGATAACTGGTGTCAAATTAATAATAGTTCGGCAGATTTTACGCATTCGTTCATATTATGAAATGGGAGCACCTGGGCGCCGCGGGTGCCCTCCAGCCCATACTAGTACTATGGCAAATACTTGAAAAGGAATCCTTTTGAGAAAACCGGTCTGACAGTGGGAACGGTTCGGCAGTTTTTACGTATTTGTTCATAATTTCAGATTTGGCCACCCGAGCTTCGCCTGGGAACTTTTGGATGACAACCTAGTTCCAATCAAAAGGCGAAATATAAAACTTGGAGCCCCCTAGCTCATCCTGGTATAGTCGAAAACGATCCTTTTCTAGATAACTGGTGTCAAATTAATAATAGTTCGGCAGATTTTACGCATTCGTTCATATTATAAAATGGGAGCACCCGGGCGCCGCGGATGCCCTCCAGCCCATACTAGTACTATGGCAAATACTTGAAAAGGAATCCTTTTGAGAAAACCGGTCTGACAGTGGGAACGGTTCGGCAGTTTTTACGTATTTGTTCATAATTTCAGATTTGGCCACCCGAGCTTCGCCTGGGAACTTTTGGATGACAACCTAGTTCCAATCAAAAGGCGAAATATAAAACTTGGAGCCCCCTAGCTCATCCTGGTATAGTCAAAAACGATCCTTTTCTAGATAACTGGTGTCAAATTAACAATAGTTCGGCAGATTTTACACATTCGTTCATATTATGAAATGGGAGCACCCGGGCGCCGCGGGTGCCCTCCAGCCCATACTAGTACTATGGCAAATACTTGCAAAGGAATCCTTTTGAGAAAACCGGTCTGACAGTGGGAACGGTTCGGCAGTTTTTACGTATTTGTTCATAATTTCAGATTTGGCCACCCGAGCTTCGCCTGGGAACTTTTGGATGACAACCTAGTTCCAATCAAAAGGCGAAATATAAAACTTGGAGCCCCCTAGCTCATCCTGGTATAGTCGAAAACGATCCTTTTCTAGATAACTGGTGTCAAATTAATAATAGTTCGGCAGATTTTACGCATTCGTTCATATTATGAAATGGGAGCACCCGGGCGCCGCGGGTGCCCTCCAGCCCATACTAGTACTATGGCAAATACTTGAAAAGGAATCCTTTTGAGAAAACCGGTCTGACAGTGGGAACGGTTCGGCAGTTTTCACGTATTTGTTCATAATTTCAGATTTGGCCACCCGAGCTTCGCCTGGGAACTTTGGGATGACAACCAAGTTCCAATCAAAAGGCGAAATATAAAACTTGGAGCCCCCTAGCTCATCCTGGTATAGTCGAAAACGATCCTTTTCTAGATAACTGGTGTCAAATTAATAATAGTTCGGCAGATTTTACGCATTCGTTCATATTATGAAATGGGAGCACCCGGGCGCCGCGGATGCCCTCCAGCCCATACTAGTACTATGGCAAATACTTGAAAAGGAATCCTTTTGAGAAAACCGGTCTGACAGTGGGAACGGTTCGGCAGTTTTTACGTATTTGTTCATAATTTCAGATTTGGCCACCCGAGCTTCGCCTGGGAACTTTTGGATGACAACCAAGTTCCAATCAAAAGGCGAAATATAAAACTTGGAGCCCCCTAGCTCATCCTGGTATAGTCGAAAACGATCCTTTTCTAGATAACTGTTGTCAAATTAATAATAGTTCGGCAGATTTTACGCATTCGTTCATATTATGAAATGGGAGCACCCGGGTGCCGCGGGTGCCCTCCTGCCCATACTAGTACTATGGCAAATACTTGAAAAGGAATCCTTTTGAGAAAACCGGTCTGACAGTGGGAACGGTTCGGCAGTTTTCACGTATTTGTTCATAATTTCAGATTTGGCCACCCGAGCTTCGCCTGGGAACTTTTGGATGACAACCTAGTTCCAATCAAAAGGCGAAATATAAAACTTGGAGCCCCCTAGCTCATCCTGGTATAGTCGAAAACGATCCTTTTCTACATAACTGGTGTCAAATTAATAATAGTTCGGCAGATTTTACGCATTCGTTCATATTATGAAATGGGAGCACCCGGGCGCGGCGGGTGCCCTCCAGCCCATAATAGTACTATGGCAAATACTTGAAAAGGAATCCTTTTGAGAAAACCGGTCTGACAGTGGGAACGGTTCGGCAGTTTTTACGTATTTGTTCATAATTTCAGACTTGGCCACCCGAGCTTCGCCTGGGAACTTTTGGATGACAACCTAGTTCCAATCAAAAGGCGAAATATAAAACTTGGAGCCCCCTAGCTCATCCTGGTATAGTCGAAAACGATCCTTTTCTAGATAACTGGTGTCAAATTAATAATAGTTCGGCAGATTTTACGCATTCGTTCATATTATGAAATGGGAGCACCCAGGCGCCGCGGGTGCCCTCCAGCCCATACTAGTACTATGGCGAATACTTGAAAAGGAATCCTTTTGAGAAAACCGGTCTGACAGTGGGAACGGTTCGGCAGTTTTTACGTATTTGTTCATAATTTCAGATTTGGCCACCCGAGGTTCACCTGGGAACTTTTGGATGATAACCTAGTTCCAATCAAAAGGCGAAATATAAAACTTGGAGCCCCCTAGCTCATCCTGGTATAGTCGAAAACGATCCTTTTCTAGATAACTGGTGTCAAATTAATAATAGTTCGGCAGATTTTACGGATTCGTTCATATTATGAAATAGGAGCACCCGGGCGCCGCGGGTGCCCTCCAGCCCATACTAGTACTATGGCAAATACTTGAAAAGGAATCCTTTTGAGAAAACCGGTCTGACAGTGGTAACGGTTCGGCAGTTTTTACGTATTTGTTCATAATTTCAGATTTGGCCACCCGAGCGTCGCCTGGGAACTTTTGGATGACAACCTAGTTCCAATCAAAAGGCGAAACATAAAACTTGGAGCCCCCTAGCTCATCCTGGTATAGTCGAAAACGATCCTTTTCTAGATAACTGGTGTCAAATTAATAATAGTTCGGCAGATTTAACGCATTCGTTCATATTATGAAATGGGAGCACCCGGGCGCCGCGGATGCCCTCCAGCCCATACCAGTACTATTGCAAATACTTGAAAAGGAATCCTTTTGAGAAAACCGGTCTGACAGTGGGAACGGTTCTGCAGTTTTTACGTATTTGTTCATAATTTCAGATTTGGCCACCCGAGCTTCGCCTGGGAACTTTTGGATGACAACCTAGTTCCAATCAAAAGGCGAAATATAAAACTTGGAGCCCCCTAGCTCATCCTGGTATAGTCGAAAACGATCCTTTTCTAGATAACTGGTGTCAAATTAATAATAGTTCGGCAGATTTTACGGATTCGTTCATATTATGAAATGGGAGCACCCGGGCGCCGCGGGTGCCCTCCAGCCCATACTAGTACTATGGCAAATACTTGAAAAGGAATCCTTTTGAGAAAACCGGTCTGATTGTGGGAACGGTTCGGCAGTTTTTACGTATTTGTTCATAATTTCAGATTTGGCCACCCGAGCTTCGCCTGGGAACTTTTGGATGACCACCAAGTTCCAATCAAAAGGCGAAATATAAGACTTGGAGCCCCCTAGCTCATCCTGGTATAGTCGAAAACGATCCTTTTCTAGATAACTGGTGTCAAATTAATAATAGTTCGGCAGATTTTACGCATTCGTTCATATTATGAAATGGGAGCACCCGGGTGCCGCGGGTGCCCTCCAGCCCATACTAGTACTATGGCAAATACTTGAAAAGGAATCCTTTTGAGAAAACCGGTCTGACAGTGGGAACGGTTCGGCAGTTTTCACGTATTTGTTCATAATTTCAGATTTGGCCACCCGAGCTTCGCCTGGGAACTTTTGGATGACAACCTAGTTCCAATCAAAAGGCGAAATATAAAACTTGGAGCCCCCTAGCTCATCCTGGTATAGTCGAAAACGATCCTTTTCTACATAACTGGTGTCAAATTAATAATAGTTCGGCAGATTTTACGCATTCGTTCATATTATGAAATGGGAGCAACCGGGCGCGGCGGGTGCCCTCCAGCCCATACTAGTACTATGGCAAATACTTGAAAAGGAATCCTTTTGAGAAAACCGGTCTGACAGTGGGAACGGTTCGGCAGTTTTTACGTATTTGTTCATAATTTCAGACTTGGCCACCCGAGCTTCGCCTGGGAACTTTTGGATGACTACCTAGTTCCAATCAAAAGGCGAAATATAAAACTTGGAGCCCCCTAGCTCATCCTGGTATAGTCGAAAACGATCCTTTTCTAGATAACTGGTGTCAAATTAATAATAGTTCGGCAGATTTTACGCATTCGTTCATATTATGAAATGGGAGCACCCAGGCGCCGCGGGTGCCCTCCAGCCCATACTAGTACTATGGCGAATACTTGAAAAGGAATCCTTTTGAGAAAACCGGTCTGACAGTGGGAACGGTTCGGCAGTTTTTACGTATTTGTTCATAATTTCAGATTTGGCCACCCGAGGTTCGCCTGGGAACTTTTGGATGATAACCTAGTTCCAATCAAAAGGCGAAATATAAAACTTGGAGCCCCCTAGCTCATCCTGGTATAGTCGAAAACGATCCTTTTCTAGATAACTGGTGTCAAATTAATAATAGTTCGGCAGATTTTACGGATTCGTTCATATTATGAAATAGGAGCACCCGGGCGCCGCGGGTGCCCTCCAGCCCATACTAGTACTATGGCAAATACTTGAAAAGGAATCCTTTTGAGAAAACCGGTCTGACAGTGGGAACGGTTCGGCAGTTTTTACGTATTTGTTCATAATTTCAGATTTGGCCACCCGAGCTTCGCCTGGGAACTTTTGGATGACAACCAAGTTCCAATCAAAAGGCGAAATATAAAACTTGGAGCCCCCTAGCTCATCCTGGTATAGTCGAAAACGATCCTTTTCTAGATAACTGGTGTCAAATTAATAATAGTTCGGCAGATTTTACGCATTCGTTCATATTATGAAATGGGAGCACCCGGGTGCCGCGGGTGCCCTCCTGCCCATACTAGTACTATGGCGAATACTTGAAAAGGAATCCTTTTGAGAAAACCGGTCTGACAGTGGGAACGGTTCGGCAGTTTTTACGTATTTGTTCATAATTTCAGACTTGGCCTCCCCGAGCTTCGCCTGGGAACTTTTGGATGATAACCTAGTTCCAATCAAAAGGCGAAATATAAAACTTGGAGCCCCCTAGCTCATCCTGGTATAGTCGAAAACGATCCTTTTCTAGATAACTGGTGTCAAATTAATAATAGTTCGGCAGATTTTACGCATTCGTTCATATTATGAAATGGGAGCACCCAGGCGCCGCGGGTGCCCTCCAGCCCATACTAGTACTATGGCGAATACTTGAAAAGGAATCCTTTTGAGAAAACCGGTCTGACAGTGGGAACGGTTCGGCAGTTTTTACGTATTTGTTCATAATTTCAGATTTGGCCACCCGAGGTTCGCCTGGGAACTTTTGGATGATAACCTAGTTCCAATCAAAAGGCGAAATATAAAACTTGGAGCCCCCTAGCTCATCCTGGTATAGTCGAAAACGATCCTTTTCTAGATAACTGGTGTCAAATTAATAATAGTTCGGCAGATTTTACGGATTCGTTCATATTATGAAATAGGAGCACCCGGGCGCCGCGGGTGCCCTCCAGCCCATACTAGTACTATGGCAAATACTTGAAAAGGAATCCTTTTGAGAAAACCGGTCTGACAGTGGTAACGGTTCGGCAGTTTTTACGTATTTGTTCATAATTTCAGATTTGGCCACCCGAGCTTCGCCTGGGAACTTTTGGATGACAACCTAGTTCCAATCAAAAGGCGAAACATAAAACTTGGAGCCCCCTAGCTCATCCTGGTATAGTCGAAAACGATCCTTTTCTAGATAACTGGTGTCAAATTAATAATAGTTCGGCAGATTTAACGCATTCGTTCATATTATGAAATGGGAGCACCCGGGCGCCGCGGATGCCCTCCAGCCCATACTAGTACTATGGCAAATACTTGAAAAGGAATCCTTTTGAGAAAACCGGTCTGACAGTGGGAACGGTTCGGCAGTTTTTACGTATTTGTTCATAATTTCAGACTTGGCCTCCCCGAGCTTCGCCTGGGAACTTTTGGATGACTACCTAGTTCCAATCAAAAGGCGAAATATAAAACTTGGAGCCCCCTAGCTCATCCTGGTATAGTCGAAAACGATCCTTTTCTAGATAACTGGTGTCAAATTAATAATAGTTCGGCAGATTTTACGCATTCGTTCATATTATGAAATGGGAGCACCCAGGCGCCGCGGGTGCCCTCCAGCCCATACTAGTACTATGGCGAATACTTGAAAAGGAATCCTTTTGAGAAAACCGGTCTGACAGTGGGAACGGTTCGGCAGTTTTTACGTATTTGTTCATAATTTCAGATTTGGCCACCCGAGGTTCGCCTGGGAACTTTTGGATGATAACCTAGTTCCAATCAAAAGGCGAAATATAAAACTTGGAGCCCCCTAGCTCATCCTGGTATAGTCGAAAACGATCCTTTTCTAGATAACTGGTGTCAAATTAATAATAGTTCGGCAGATTTTACGGATTCGTTCATATTATGAAATAGGAGCACCCGGGCGCCGCGGGTGCCCTCCAGCCCATACTAGTACTATGGCAAATACTTGAAAAGGAATCCTTTTGAGAAAACCGGTCTGACAGTGGGAACGGTTCGGCAGTTTTTACGTATTTGTTCATAATTTCAGATTTGGCCACCCGAGCTTCGCCTGGGAACTTTTGGATGACAACCAAGTTCCAATCAAAAGGCGAAATATAAAACTTGGAGCCCCCTAGCTCATCCTGGTATAGTCGAAAACGATCCTTTTCTAGATAACTGGTGTCAAATTAATAATAGTTCGGCAGATTTTACGCATTCGTTCATATTATGAAATGGGAGCACCCGGGTGCCGCGGGTGCCCTCCTGCCCATACTAGTACTATGGCAAATACTTGAAAAGGAATCCTTCTGAGAAAACCGGTCTGACAGTGGGAACGGTTCGGCAGTTTTCACGTATTTGTTCATAATTTCAGATTTGGCCACCCGAGCTTCGCCTGGGAACTTTTGGATGACAACCTAGTTCCAATCAAAAGGCGAAATATAAAACTTGGAGCCCCCTAGCTCATCCTGGTATAGTCGAAAACGATCCTTTTCTACATAACTGGTGTCAAATTAATAATAGTTCGGCAGATTTTACGCATTCGTTCATATTATGAAATAGGAGCACCCGGGCGCCGCGGGTGCCCTCCAGCCCATACTAGTACTATGGCAAATACTTGAAAAGGAATCCTTTTGAGAAAACCGGTCTGACAGTGGTAACGGTTCGGCAGTTTTTACGTATTTGTTCATGATTTCAGATTTGGCCACCCGAGCTTCGCCTGGGAACTTTTGGATGACAACCTAGTTCCAATCAAAAGGCGAAACATAAAACTTGGAGCCCCCTAGCTCATCCTGGTATAGTCGAAAACGATCCTTTTCTAGATAACTGGTGTCAAATTAATAATAGTTCGGCAGATTTAACGTATTCGTTCATATTATGAAATGGGAGCACCCGGGCGCCGCGGATGCCCTCCAGCCCATACTAGTACTATGGCAAATACTTGAAAAGGAATCCTTTTGAGAAAACCGGTCTGACAGTGGGAACGGTTCTGCAGTTTTTACGTATTTGTTCATAATTTCAGATTTGGCCACCCGAGCTTCGCCTGGGAACTTTTGGATGACAACCTAGTTCCAATCAAAAGGCGAAATATAAAACTTGGAGCCCCCTAGCTCATCCTGGTATAGTCGAAAACGATCCTTTTCTAGATAACTGGTGTCAAATTAATAATAGTTCGGCAGATTTTACGGATTCGTTCATATTATGAAATGGGAGCACCCGGGCGCCGCGGGTGCCCTCCAGCCCATACTAGTACTATGGCAAATACTTGAAAAGGAATCCTTTTGAGAAAACCGGTCTGATTGTGGGAACGGTTCGGCAGTTTTTACGTATTTGTTCATAATTTCAGATTTGGCCACCCGAGCTTCGCCTGGGAACTTTTGGATGACAACCAAGTTCCAATCAAAAGGCGAAATATAAAACTTGGAGCCCCCTAGCTCATCCTGGTATAGTCGAAAACGATCCTTTTCTAGATAACTGGTGTCAAATTAATAATAGTTCGGCAGATTTTACGCATTCGTTCATATTATGAAATGGGAGCACCCGGGTGCCGCGGGTGCCCTCCAGCCCATACTACTACTATGGCAAATACTTGAAAAGGAATCCTTTTGAGAAAACCGGTCTGACAGTGGTAACGGTTCGGCAGTTTTCACGTATTTGTTCATAATTTCAGATTTGGCCACCCGAGCTTCGCCTGGGAACTTTTGGATGACAACCTAGTTCCAATCAAAAGGCGAAATATAAAACTTGGAGCCCCCTAGCTCATCCTGGTATAGTCGAAAACGATCCTTTTCTACATAACTGGTGTCAAATTAATAATAGTTCGGCAGATTTTACGCATTCGTTCATATTATGAAATGGGAGCACCCGGGCGCGGCGGGTGCCCTCCAGCCCATACTAGTACTATGGCAAATACTTGAAAAGGAATCCTTTTGAGAAAACCGGTCTGACAGTGGGAACGGTTCGGCAGTTCTTACGTATTTGTTCATAATTTCAGACTTGGCCACCCGAGCTTCGCCTGGGAACTTTTGGATGACAACCTAGTTCCAATCAAAAGGCGAAATATAAAACTTGGAGCCCCCTAGCTCATCCTGGTATAGTCGAAAACGATCCTTTTCTAGATAACTGGTGTCAAATTAATAATAGTTCGGCAGATTTTACGCATTCGTTCATATTATGAAATGGGAGCACCCAGGCGCCGCGGGTGCCCTCCAGCCCATACTAGTACTATGGCGAATACTTGAAAAGGAATCCTTTTGAGAAAACCGGTCTGACAGTGGGAACGGTTCGGCAGTTTTTACGTATTTGTTCATAATTTCAGATTTGGCCACCCGAGGTTCGCCTGGGAACTTTTGGATGATAACCTAGTTCCAATCAAAAGGCGAAATATAAAACTTGGAGCCCCCTAGCTCATCCTGGTATAGTCGAAAACGATCCTTTTCTAGATAACTGGTGTCAAATTAATAATAGTTCGGCAGATTTTACGGATTCGTTCATATTATGAAATAGGAGCACCCGGGCGCCGCGGGTGCCCTCCAGCCCATACTAGTACTATGGCAAATACTTGAAAAGGAATCCTTTTGAGAAAACCGGTCTGACAGTGGTAACGGTTCGGCAGTTTTTACGTATTTGTTCATAATTTCAGATTTGGCCACCCGAGCTTCGCCTGGGAACTTTTGGATGACAACCTAGTTCCAATCAAAAGGCGAAACATAAAACTTGGAGCCCCCTAGCTCATCCTGGTATAGTCGAAAACGATCCTTTTCTAGATAACTGGTGTCAAATTAATAATAGTTCGGCAGATTTAACGCATTCGTTCATATTATGAAATGGGAGCACCCGGGCGCCGCGGATGCCCTCCAGCCCATACTAGTACTATGGCAAATACTTGAAAAGGAATCCTTTTGAGAAAACCGGTCTGACAGTGGGAACGGTTCTGCAGTTTTTACGTATTTGTTCATAATTTCAGATTTGGCCACCCGAGCTTCGCCTGGGAACTTTTGGATGACAACCTAGTTCCAATCAAAAGGCGAAATATAAAACTTGGAGCCCCCTAGCTCATCCTGGTATAGTCGAAAACGATCCTTTTCTAGATAACTGGTGTCAAATTAATACTAGTTCGGCAGATTTTACGGATTCGTTCATATTATGAAATGGGAGCACCCGGGCGCCGCGGGTGCCCTCCAGCCCATACTAGTACTATGGCAAATACTTGAAAAGGAATCCTTTTGAGAAAACCGGTCTGATTGTGGGAACGGTTCTGCAGTTTTTACGTATTTGTTCATAATTTCAGATTTGGCCACCCGAGCTTCGCCTGGGAACTTTTGGATGACAACCTAGTTCCAATCAAAAGGCGAAATATAAAACTTGGAGCCCCCTAGCTCATCCTGGTATAGTCGAAAACGATCCTTTTCTAGATAACTGGTGTCAAATTAATAATAGTTCGGCAGATTTTACGCATTCGTTCATATTATGAAATGGGAGCACCCGGGAGCCGCGGGTGCCCTCCAGCCCATACTAGTACTATTGCAAATACTTGAAAAGGAATCCTTTTGAGAAAACCGGTCTGACAGTGGGAACGGTTCGGCAGTTTTTACGTATTTGTTCATAATTTCAGATTTGGCCACCCGAGCTTCGCCTGGGAACTTTTGGATGACAACCTAGTTCCAATCAAAAGGCGAAATATAAAACTTGGAGCCCCCTAGCTCATCCTGGTATAGTCGAAAACGATCCTTTTCTAGATAACTGGTGTCAAATTAATAATAGTTCGGCAGATTTTACGGATTCGTTCATATTATGAAATAGGAGCACCCGGGCGCCGCGGGTGCCCTCCAGCCCATACTAGTACTATGGCAAATACTTGAAAAGGAATCCTTTTGAGAAAACCGGTCTGACAGTGGGAACGGTTCGGCAGTTTTTACGTATTTGTTCATAATTTCAGACTTGGCCACCCGAGCTTCGCCTGGGAACTTTTGGATGCCAACCTAGTTCCAATCAAAAGGCGAAATATAAAACTTGGAGCCCCCTAGCTCATCCTGGTATAGTCGAAAACGATCCTTTTCTAGATAACTGGTGTCAAATTAATAATAGTTCGGCAGATTTTACGCATTCGTTCATATTATAAAATGGGAGCACCCAGGCGCCGCGGGTGCCCTCCAGCCCATACTAGTACTATGGCGAATACTTGAAAAGGAATCCTTTTGAGAAAACCGGTCTGACAGTGGGAACGGTTCGGCAGTTTTTACGTATTTGTTCATAATTTCAGATTTGGCCACCCGAGGTTCGCCTGGGAACTTTTGGATGATAACCTAGTTCCAATCAAAAGGCGAAATATAAAACTTGGAGCCCCCTAGCTCATCCTGGTATAGTCGAAAACGATCCTTTCCTAGATAACTGGTGTCAAATTAATAATAGTTCGGCAGATTTTACGGATTCGTTCATATTATGAAATAGGAGCACCCGGGCGCCGCGGGTGCCCTCCAGCCCATACTAGTACTATGGCAAATACTTGAAAAGGAATCCTTTTGAGAAAACCGGTCTGACAGTGGTAACGGTTCGGCAGTTTTTACGTATTTGTTCATAATTTCAGATTTGGCCACCCGAGCTTCGCCTGGGAACTTTTGGATGACAACCTAGTTCCAATCAAAAGGCGAAACATAAAACTTGGAGCCCCCTAGCTCATCCTGGTATAGTCGAAAACGATCCTTTTCTAGATAACTGGTGTCAAATTAATAATAGTTCGGCAGATTTAACGCATTCGTTCATATTATGAAATGGGAGCACCCGGGCGCCGCGGATGCCCTCCAGCCCATACTAGTACTATGGCAAATACTTGAAAAGGAATCCTTTTGAGAAAACCGGTCTGACAGTGGGAACGGTTCTGCAGTTTTTACGTATTTGTTCATAATTTCAGATTTGGCCACCCGAGCTTCGCCTGGGAACTTTTGGATGACAACCTAGTTCCAATCAAAAGGCGAAATATAAAACTTGGAGCCCCCTAGCTCATCCTGGTATAGTCGAAAACGATCCTTTTCTAGATAACTGGTGTCAAATTAATAATAGTTCGGCAGATTTTACGGATTCGTTCATATTATGAAATGGGAGCACCCGGGCGCCGCGGGTGCCCTCCAGCCCATACTAGTACTATGGCAAATACTTGAAAAGGAATCCTTTTGAGAAAACCGGTCTGATTGTGGGAACGGTTCGGCAGTTTTTACGTATTTGTTCATAATTTCAGATTTGGCCACCCGAGCTTCGCCTGGGAACTTTTGGATGACAACCTAGTTCAAATCAAAAGGCGAAATATAAAACTTGGAGCCCCCTAGCTCATCCTGGTATAGTCGAAAACGATCCTTTTCTAGATAACTGGTGTCAAATTAATAATAGTTCGGCAGATTTTACGCATTCGTTCCTATTATGAAATGGGAGCACCCGGGCGCCGCGGGTGCCCTCCAGCCCATACTAGTACTATGGCAAATACTTGAGAAGGAATCCTTTTGAGAAAACCGGTCTGACAGTGGGAACGGTTCGGCAGTTTTTACGTATTTGTTCATAATTTCATATTTGGCCACCCGAGCTTCGCCTGGGAACTTTTGGATGACAACCTAGTTCCAATCAAAAGGCGAAATATAAAACTTGGAGCCCCCTAGCTCATCCTGGTATAATCGAAAACGATCCTTTTCTAGATAACTGGTGTCAAATTAATAATTGTTCGGCAGATTTTACGCATTCGTTCATATTATGAAATGGGAGCACCCGGGAGCCGCGGGTGCCCTCCAGCCCATACTAGTACTATTGCAAATACTTGAAAAGGAATCCTTTTGAGAAAACCGGTCTGACAGTGGGAACGGTTCGGCAGTTTTTACGTATTTGTTCATAATTTCAGATTTGGCCACCCGAGCTTCGCCTGGGAACTTTTGGATGACAACCTAGTTCCAATCAAAAGGCGAAATATAAAACTTGGAGCCCCCTAGCTCATCCTGGTATAGTCGAAAACGATCCTTTTCTAGATAACTGGTGTCAAATTAATAATACTTCGGCTGATTTTACGGATTCGTTCATATTATGAAATGGGAGCACCCGGGCGCCGCGGGTGCCCTCCAGCCCATGCTAGTACTATGGCAAATACTTGAAAAGGAATCCTTTTGAGAAAACCGGTCTGACAGTGGGAACGGTTCGGCAGTTTTTACGTATTTGTTCATAATTTCAGATTTGGCCACCCGAGCTTCGCCTGGGAACTTTTGGATGACAACCTAGTTCCAATCAAAAGGCGAAATATAAAACTTGGAGCCCCCTAGCTCATGCTGGTATAGTCGAAAACGATCCTTTTCTAGATAACTGGTGTCAAATTAATAATAGTTCGGCAGATTTTACGCATTCGTTCATATTATGAAATGAGAGCACCCGGGCGCCGCGGGTGCCCTCCAGCCCATACTAGTACTATTGCAAATACTTGAAAAGGAATCCTTTTGAGAAAACCGGTCTGACAGTGGGAACGGTTCGGCAGTTTTTACGTATTTGTTCATAATTTCAGATTTGGCCACCCGAGCTTCGCCTGGGAACTTTTGGATGACAACCTAGTTCCAATCAAAAGGCGAAATATAAAACTTGGAGCCCCCTAGCTCATCCTGGTATAGTCGAAAACGATCCTTTTTTAGATAACTGGTGTCAAATTAATAATAGTTCGGCAGATTTTACGCATTCGTTCATATTATGAAATGGGAGCACCCGGGCGCCGCGGGTGCCCTCCAGCCCATACTAGTACTATGGCAAATACTTGAGAAGGAATCCTTTTGAGAAAACCGGTCTGACAGTGGGAACGGTTCGGCAGTTTTTACGTATTTGTTCATAATTTCATATTTGGCCACCCGAGCTTCGCCTGGGAACTTTTGGATGACAACCTAGTTCCAATCAAAAGGCGAAATATAAAACTTGGAGCCCCCTAGCTCATCCTGGTATAATCGAAAACGATCCTTTTCTAGATAACTGGTGTCAAATTAATAATTGTTCGGCAGATTTTACGCATTCGTTCATATTATGAAATGGGAGCACCCGGGCGCCGCGGGTGCCCTCCAGCCCATACTAGTACTATGGCAAATACTTGAAAAGGAATCCTTTTGAGAAAACCGGTCTGACAGTGGAACGGTTCGGCAGTTTTTACGTATTTGTTCAAAATTTCAGATTTGGCCACCCGAGCTTCGCCTGGGAACTTTTGGATGACAACCTAGTTCCAATCAAAAGGCGAAATATAAAACTTGGAGCCCCCTAGCTCATCCTGGTATAGTCGAAAACGATCCTTTTCTAGATAACTGGTGTCAAATTAATAATAGTTCGGCAGATTTTACGGATTCGTTCATATTATGAAATGGGAGCACCCGGGCGCCGCGGGTGCCCTCCAGCCCATACTAGTACTATGGCAAATACTTGAAAAGGAATCCTTTTGAGAAAACCGGTCTGATTGTGGGAACGGTTCGGCAGTTTTTACGTATTTGTTCATAATTTCAGATTTGGCCACCCGAGCTTCGCCTGGGAACTTTTGGATGACAACCTAGTTCAAATCAAAAGGCGAAATATAAAACTTGGAGCCCCCTAGCTCATCCTGGTATAGTCGAAAACGATCCTTTTCTAGATAACTGGTGTCAAATTAATAATAGTTCGGCAGATTTTACGCATTCGTTCATATTATGAAATGGGAGCACCCGGGAGCCGCGGGTGCCCTCCAGCCCATACTAGTACTATTGCAAATACTTGAAAAGGAATCCTTTTGAGAAAACCGGTCTGACAGTGGGAACGGTTCGGCAGTTTTTACGTATTTGTTCATAATTTCAGATTTGGCCACCCGAGCTTCGCCTGGGAACTTTTGGATGACAACCTAGTTCCAATCAAAAGGCGAAATATAAAACTTGGAGCCCCCTAGCTCATCCTGGTATAGTCGAAAACGATCCTTTTCTAGATAACTGGTGTCAAATTAATAATACTTCGGCTGATTTTACGGATTCGTTCATATTATGAAATGGGAGCACCCGGGCGCCGCGGGTGCCCTCCAGCCCATGCTAGTACTATGGCAAATACTTGAAAAGGAATCCTTTTGAGAAAACCGGTCTGACAGTGGGAACGGTTCGGCAGTTTTTACGTATTTGTTCATAATTTCAGATTTGGCCACCCGAGCTTCGCCTGGGAACTTTTGGATGACAACCTAGTTCCAATCAAAAGGCGAAATATAAAACTTGGAGCCCCCTAGCTCATGCTGGTATAGTCGAAAACGATCCTTTTCTAGATAACTGGTGTCAAATTAATAATAGTTCGGCAGATTTTACGCATTCGTTCATATTATGAAATGAGAGCACCCGGGCGCCGCGGGTGCCCTCCAGCCCATACTAGTACTATTGCAAATACTTGAAAAGGAATCCTTTTGAGAAAACCGGTCTGACAGTGGGAACGGTTCGGCAGTTTTTACGTATTTGTTCATAATTTCAGATTTGGCCACCCGAGCTTCGCCTGGGAACTTTTGGATGACAACCTAGTTCCAATCAAAAGGCGAAATATAAAACTTGGAGCCCCCTAGCTCATCCTGGTATAGTCGAAAACGATCCTTTTTTAGATAACTGGTGTCAAATTAATAATAGTTCGGCAGATTTTACGCATTCGTTCATATTATGAAATGGGAGCACCCGGGCGCCGCGGGTGCCCTCCAGCCCATACTAGTACTATGGCAAATACTTGAGAAGGAATCCTTTTGAGAAAACCGGTCTGACAGTGGGAACGGTTCGGCAGTTTTTACGTATTTGTTCATAATTTCATATTTGGCCACCCGAGCTTCGCCTGGGAACTTTTGGATGACAACCTAGTTCCAATCAAAAGGCGAAATATAAAACTTGGAGCCCCCTAGCTCATCCTGGTATAGTCGAAAACGATCCTTTTCTAGATAACTGGTGTCAAATTAATAATAGTTCGGCAGATTTTACGCATTCGTTCATATTATGAAATGGAAGCACCCGGGCGCCGCGGATGCCCTCCAGCCCATACTAGTACTATTGCAAATACTTGAAAAGGAATCCTTTTGAGAAAACCGGTCTGACAGTGGGAACGGTTCGGCAGTTTTTACGTATTTGTTCATAATTTCAGAGTTGGCCACCCGAGCTTCGCCTGGGAACTTTTGGATGACAACCTAGTTCCAATCAAAAGGCGAAATATAAAACTTGGAGCCCCCTAGCTCATCCTGGTATAGTCGAAAACGATCCTTTTCTAGATAACTGGTGTCAAATTAATAATAGTTCGGCAGATTTTACGCATTCGTTCTTATTATGAAATGGGAGCACCCGGGCGCCGCGGCTGCCCTCCTGCCCATACTAGTACTATGGCAAATACTTGAAAAGGAATCCTTTTGAGAAAACCGGTCTGACAGTGGGAACGGTTCGGCAGTTTTTACGTATTTGTTCATAATTTCAGATTTGGCCACCCGAGCTTCGCCTGGGAACTTTTGGATGACAACCTAGTTCCAATCAAAAGGCGAAATATAAAACTTGGAGCCCCCTAGCTCATCCTGGTATAGTCGAAAACGATCCTTTTCTAGATAACTGGTGTCAAATTAATAATAGTTCGGCAGATTTTACGCATTCGTTCATATTATAAAATGGAAGCACCCGGGCGCAGCGGATGCCCTCCAGCGCATACTAGTACTATTGCAAATACTTGAAAAGGAATCCTTTTGAGAAAACCGGTCTGACAGTGGGAACGGTTCGGCAGTTTTTACGTATTTGTTCATAATTTCAGATTTGGCCACCCGAGCTTCGCCTGGGAACTTTTGGATGACAACCTAGTTCCAATCAAAAGGCGAAACATAAAACTTGGAGCCCCCTAGCTCATCCTGGTATAGTCGAAAACGATCCTTTTCTAGATAACTGGTGTCAAATTAATAATAGTTCGGCAGATTTTACGCATTCGTTCATATTATGAAATGGAAGCACCCGGGCGCCGCGGATGCCCTCCAGCCCATACTAGTACTATTGCAAATACTTGAAAAGGAATCCTTTTGAGAAAACCGGTCTGACAGTGGGAACGGTTCGGCAGTTTTTACGTATTTGTTCATAATTTCAGAGTTGGCCACCCGAGCTTCGCCTGGGAACTTTTGGATGACAACCTAGTTCCAATCAAAAGGCGAAATATAAAACTTGGAGCCCCCTAGCTCATCCTGGTATAATCGAAAACGATCCTTTTCTAGATAACTGGTGTCAAATTAATAATTGTTCGGCAGATTTTACGCATTCGTTCATATTATGAAATGGGAGCACCCGGGCGCCGCGGGTGCCCTCCAGCCCATACTAGTACTATGGCAAATACTTGAAAAGGAATCCTTTTGAGAAAACCGGTCTGACAGTGGAACGGTTCGGCAGTTTTTACGTATTTGTTCAAAATTTCAGATTTGGCCACCCGAGCTTCGCCTGGGAACTTTTGGATGACAACCTAGTTCCAATCAAAAGGCGAAATATAAAACTTGGAGCCCCCTAGCTCATCCTGGTATAGTCGAAAACGATCCTTTTCTAGATAACTGGTGTCAAATTAATAATAGTTCGGCAGATTTTACGGATTCGTTCATATTATGAAATGGGAGCACCCGGGCGCCGCGGGTGCCCTCCAGCCCATACTAGTACTATGGCAAATACTTGAAAAGGAATCCTTTTGAGAAAACCGGTCTGACAGTGGGAACGGTTCGGCAGTTTTTACGTATTTGTTCATAATTTCAGATTTGGCCACCCGAGGTTCGCCTGGGAACTTTTGGATGATAACCTAGTCCCAATCAAAAGGCGAAATATAAAACTTGGAGCCCCCTAGCTCATCCTGGTATAGTCGAAAACGATCCTTTTCTAGATAACTGGTGTCAAATTAATAATAGTTCGGCAGATTTTACGGATTCGTTCATATTATGAAATGGGAGCACCCGGGCGCCGCGGGTGCCCTCCAGCCCATACTAGTACTATGGCAAATACTTGAAAAGGAATCCTTTTGAGAAAACCGGTCTGACAGTGGGAACGGTTCGGCAGTTTTTACGTATTTGTTCATAATTTCAGATTTGGCCACCCGAGCTTCGCCTGGGAACTTTTGGATGACAACCTAGTTCCAATCAAAAGGCGAAATATAAAACTTGGAGCCCCCTAGCTCATCCTGGTATAGTCGAAAACGATCCTTTTCTAGATAACTGGTGTCAAATTAATAATAGTTCGGCAGATTTTACGCATTCGTTCATATTATGAAATGGGAGCACCCGGGCGCCGCGGATGCCCTCCAGCCCATACTAGTACTATTGCAAATACTTGAAAAGTAATCCTTTTGAGGAAACCGGTCTGACAGTGGGAACGGTTCGGCAGTTTTTACGTATTTGTTCATAATTTCAGATTTGGCCACCCGAGCTTCGCCTGGGAACTTTTGGATGACAACCTAGTTCCAATCAAAAGGCGAAATATAAAACTTGGAGCCCCCTAGCTCATCCTGGTATAGTCGAAAATGATCCTTTTCTAGATAACTGGTGTCAAATTAATAATAGTTCGGCAGATTTTACGCATTCGTTCATATTATGAAATGGGAGCACCCGGGCGCCGCGGATGCCCTCCAGCCCATACTAGTACTATGGCAAATACTTGAAAAGGAATCCTTTTGAGAAAACCGGTCTGACAGTGGGAACGGTTCGGCAGTTTTTACGTATTTGTTCATAATTTCAGATTTGGCCACCCGAGCTTCGCCTGGGAACTTTTGGATGACAACCTAGTTCCAATCAAAAGGCGAAATATAAAACTTGGAGCCGCCTAGCTCATCCTGGTATAGTCGAAAACGATCCTTTTCTAGATAACTGGTGTCAAATTAATAATAGTTCGGCAGATTTTACGCATTCGTTCATATTATGAAATGGGAGCACCCGGGCGCCGCGGATGCCCTCCAGCCCATACTTGTACTATGGCAAATACTTGAAAAGGAATCCTTTTGAGAAAACCGGTCTGACAGTGGGAACGGTTCGGCAGTTTTTACGTATTTGTTCATGATTTCAGATTTGGCCACCCGAGCTTCGCCTGGGAACTTTTGGATGACAACCTAGTTCCAATCAAAAGGCGAAATATAAAGCTTGGAGCCCCCTAGCTGATCCTGGTATAGTCGAAAATGATCCTTTTCTAGATAACTGGTGTCAAATTAATAATAGTTCGGCAGATTTTACGCATTCGTTCATATTATGAAATGGGAGCACCCGGGCGCCGCGGGTGCCCTCCAGCCCATACTAGTACTATGGCAAATACTTGAAAAGGAATCCTTTTGAGAAAACCGGTCTGACAGTGGGAACGGTTCGGCAGTTTTTACGTATTTGTTCATAATTTCAGATTTGGCCACCCGAGCTTCGCCTGGGAACTTTTGGATGACAACCTAGTTCCAATCAAAAGGCGAAATATAAAACTTGGAGCCCCTAGCTCATCCTGGTATAGTCGAAAACGATCCTTTTCTAGATAACTGGTGTCAAATTAATAATAGTTCGGCAGATTTTACGCATTCGTTCATATTATGAAATGGGAGCACCCGGGCGCCGCGGGTGCCCTCCAGCCCATACTAGTACTGTGGCAAATACTTGAAAAGGAATCCTTTTGAGAAAACCGGTCTGACAGTGGGAACGGTTCGGCAGTTTTTACGTATTTGTTCATAATTTCAGATTTGGCCACCCGAGCTTCGCCTGGGAACTTTTGGATGACAACCTAGTTCCAATCAAAAGGCGAAATATAAAACTTGGAGCCCCCTCGCTCATCCTGGTATAGTCGAAAATGATCCTTTTCTAGATAACTGGTGTCAAATTAATAATAGTTCGGCAGATTTTACGCATTCGTTCATATTATGAAATGGGAGCACCCGGGCGCCGCGGGTGCCCTCCAGCCCATACTAGTACTATTGCAAATACTTGAAAAGGAATCCTTTTGAGAAAACCGGTCTGACAGTGGGAACGGTTCGGCAGTTTTTACGTATTTGTTCATAATTTCAGATTTGGCCACCCGAGCTTCGCCTGGGAACTTTTGGATGACAACCTAGTTCCAATCAAAAGGCGAAATATAAAACTTGGAGCCCCCTAGCTCATCCTGGTATAGTCGAAAACGATCCTTTTCTAGATAACTGGTGTCAAATTAATAATAGTTCGGCAGATTTTACTCATTCGTTCATATTATGAAATGGGAGCACCCGGGCGCCGCGGATGGCCTCCAGCCCATACTAGTACTATTGCAAATACTTGAAAAGGAATCCTTTTGAGAAAACCGGTCTGACAGTGGGAACGGTTCGGCAGTTTTTACGTATTTGTTCATAATTTCAGATTTGGCCACCCGAGCTTCGCCTGGGAACTTTTGGATGACAACCTAGTTCCAATCAAAAGGCGAAATATAAAACTTGGAGCCCCCTAGCTCATCCTGGTATAGTCGAAAACGATCCTTTTCTAGATAACTGGTGTCAAATTAATAATAGTTCGGCAGATTTTACGCATTCGTTCATATTATGAAATGGCAGCACCCGGGCGCCGCGGATGGCCTCCAGCCCATACTAGTACTATTGCAAATACTTGAAAAGGAATCCTTTTGAGAAAACCGGTCTGACAGTGGGAACGGTTCGGCAGTTTTTACGTATTTGTTCATAATTTCAGATTTGGCCACCCGAGCTTCGCCTGGGAACTTTTGGATGACAACCTAGTTCCAATCAAAAGGCGAAATATAAAACTTGGAGCCCCTAGCTCATCCTGGTATAGTCGAAAACGATCCTTTTCTAGATAACTGGTGTCAAATTAATAATAGTTCGGCAGATTTTACGCATTCGTTCATATTATGAAATGGGAGCACCCGGGCGCCGCGGGTGCCCTCCAGCCCATACTAGTACCATTGCAAATACTTGAAAAGGAATCCTTTTGAGAAAACCGGTCTGACAGTGGGAACGGTTCGGCAGTTTTTACGTATTTGTTCATAATTTCAGATTTGGCCACCCGAGCTTCGCCTGGGAACTTTTGGATGACAACCTAGTTCCATTTAAAAGGCGAAATATAAAACTTGGAGCCCCCTAGCTCATCCTGGTATAGTCGAAAACGATCCTTTTCTAGATAACTGGTGTCAAATTAATAATAGTTCGGCAGATTTTACGCATTCGTTCATATTATGAAATGGGAGCACCTGGGCGCCGCGGGTGCCCTCCAGCCCATACTAGTACTATTGCAAATACTTGAAAAGGAATCCTTTTGAGAAAACCGGTCTGACAGTGGGAACGGTTCGGCAGTTTTTACGTATTTGTTCATAATTTCAGATTTGGCCACCCGAGCTTCGCCTGGGAACTTTTGGATGACAACCTAGTTCCATTTAAAAGGCGAAATATAAAACTTGGAGCCCCCTAGCTCATCCTGGTATAGTCGAAAACGATCCTTTTCTAGATAACTGGTGTCAAATTAATAATAGTTCGGCAGATTTTACGCATTCGTTCATATTATGAAATGGGAGCACCTGGGCGCCGCGGGTGCCCTCCAGCCCATACTAGTACTATTGCAAATACTTGAAAAGGAATCCTTTTGAGAAAACCGGTCAGACAGTGGGAACGGTTCGGCAGTTTTTACGTATTTGTTCATAATTTCAGATTTGGCCACCCGAGCTTCGCCTGGGAACTTTTGGATGACAACCTAGTTCCAATCAAAAGGCGAAATATAAAACTTGGAGCCCCCTAGCTCATCCTGGTATAGTCGAAAACGATCCTTTTCTAGATAACTGGTGTCAAATTAATTATAGTTCGGCAGATTTTACGCATTCGTTCTTATTATGAAATGGGAGCACCCGGGCGCCGCGGCTGCCCTCCTGCCCATACTAGTACTATGGCAAATACTTGAAAAGGAATCCTTTTGAGAAAACCGGTCTGACAGTGGGAACGGTTCGGCAGTTTTTACGTATTTGTTCATAATTTCAGATTTGGCCACCCGAGCTTCGCCTGGGAACTTTTGGATGACAACCTAGTTCCAATCAAAAGGCGAAATATAAAACTTGGAGCCCCCTAGCTCATCCTGGTATAGTCGAAAACGATCCTTTTCTAGATAACTGGTGTCAAATTAATAATAGTTCGGCAGATTTTACGCATTCGTTCATATTATAAAATGGAAGCACCCGGGCGCAGCGGATGCCCTCCAGCGCATACTAGTACTATTGCAAATACTTGAAAAGGAATCCTTTTGAGAAAACCGGTCTGACAGTGGGAACGGTTCGGCAGTTTTTACGTATTTGTTCATAATTTCAGATTTGGCCACCCGAGCTTCGCCTGGGAACTTTTGGATGACAACCTAGTTCCAATCAAAAGGCGAAACATAAAACTTGGAGCCCCCTAGCTCATCCTGGTATAGTCGAAAACGATCCTTTTCTAGATAACTGGTGTCAAATTAATAATAGTTCGGCAGATTTTACGCATTCGTTCATATTATGAAATGGAAGCACCCGGGCGCCGCGGATGCCCTCCAGCCCATACTAGTACTATTGCAAATACTTGATAAGGAATCCTTTTGAGAAAACCGGTCTGACAGTGGGAACGGTTCGGCAGTTTTTACGTATTTGTTCATAATTTCAGAGTTGGCCACCCGAGCTTCGCCTGGGAACTTTTGGATGACAACCTAGTTCCAATCAAAAGGCGAAATATAAAACTTGGAGCCCCCTAGCTCATCCTGGTATAATCGAAAACGATCCTTTTCTAGATAACTGGTGTCAAATTAATAATTGTTCGGCAGATTTTACGCATTCGTTCATATTATGAAATGGGAGCACCCGGGCGCCGCGGGTGCCCTCCAGCCCATACTAGTACTATGGCAAATACTTGAAAAGGAATCCTTTTGAGAAAACCGGTCTGACAGTGGAACGGTTCGGCAGTTTTTACGTATTTGTTCAAAATTTCAGATTTGGCCACCCGAGCTTCGCCTGGGAACTTTTGGATGACAACCTAGTTCCAATCAAAAGGCGAAATATAAAACTTGGAGCCCCCTAGCTCATCCTGGTATAGTCGAAAACGATCCTTTTCTAGATAACTGGTGTCAAATTAATAATAGTTCGGCAGATTTTACGGATTCGTTCATATTATGAAATGGGAGCACCCGGGCGCCGCGGGTGCCCTCCAGCCCATACTAGTACTATGGCAAATACTTGAAAAGGAATCCTTTTGAGAAAACCGGTCTGACAGTGGGAACGGTTCGGCAGTTTTTACGTATTTGTTCATAATTTCAGATTTGGCCACCCGAGGTTCGCCTGGGAACTTTTGGATGATAACCTAGTCCCAATCAAAAGGCGAAATATAAAACTTGGAGCCCCCTAGCTCATCCTGGTATAGTCGAAAACGATCCTTTTCTAGATAACTGGTGTCAAATTAATAATAGTTCGGCAGATTTTA
Organism: Ixodes scapularis; assembly: GCF_016920785.2. Taxonomy (NCBI): domain Eukaryota; kingdom Metazoa; phylum Arthropoda; class Arachnida; order Ixodida; family Ixodidae; genus Ixodes; species Ixodes scapularis. Next base: position 648,875 of record NW_024610154.1, read on the forward strand.
CGGATTCGTTCATATTATGAAATGGGAGCACCCGGGCGCCGCGGGTGCCCTCCAGCCCATACTAGTACTATGGCAAATACTTGAAAAGGAATCCTTTTGAGAAAACCGGTCTGACAGTGGGAACGGTTCGGCAGTTTTTACGTATTTGTTCATAATTTCAGATTTGGCCACCCGAGCTTCGCCTGGGAACTTTTGGATGACAACCTAGTTCCAATCAAAAGGCGAAATATAAAACTTGGAGCCCCCTAGCTCATCCTGGTATAGTCGAAAACGATCCTTTTCTAGATAACTGGTGTCAAATTAATAATAGTTCGGCAGATTTTACGCATTCGTTCATATTATGAAATGGGAGCACCCGGGCGCCGCGGATGCCCTCCAGCCCATACTAGTACTATTGCAAATACTTGAAAAGTAATCCTTTTGAGGAAACCGGTCTGACAGTGGGAACGGTTCGGCAGTTTTTACGTATTTGTTCATAATTTCAGATTTGGCCACCCGAGCTTCGCCTGGGAACTTTTGGATGACAACCTAGTTCCAATCAAAAGGCGAAATATAAAACTTGGAGCCCCCTAGCTCATCCTGGTATAGTCGAAAATGATCCTTTTCTAGATAACTGGTGTCAAATTAATAATAGTTCGGCAGATTTTACGCATTCGTTCATATTATGAAATGGGAGCACCCGGGCGCCGCGGATGCCCTCCAGCCCATACTAGTACTATGGCAAATACTTGAAAAGGAATCCTTTTGAGAAAACCGGTCTGACAGTGGGAACGGTTCGGCAGTTTTTACGTATTTGTTCATAATTTCAGATTTGGCCACCCGAGCTTCGCCTGGGAACTTTTGGATGACAACCTAGTTCCAATCAAAAGGCGAAATATAAAACTTGGAGCCGCCTAGCTCATCCTGGTATAGTCGAAAACGATCCTTTTCTAGATAACTGGTGTCAAATTAATAATAGTTCGGCAGATTTTACGCATTCGTTCATATTATGAAATGGGAGCACCCGGGCGCCGCGGATGCCCTCCAGCCCATACTAGTACTATGGCAAATACTTGAAAAGGAATCCTTTTGAGAAAACCGGTCTGACAGTGGGAACGGTTCGGCAGTTTTTACGTATTTGTTCATGATTTCAGATTTGGCCACCCGAGCTTCGCCTGGGAACTTTTGGATGACAACCTAGTTCCAATCAAAAGGCGAAATATAAAGCTTGGAGCCCCCTAGCTCATCCTGGTATAGTCGAAAATGATCCTTTTCTAGATAACTGGTGTCAAATTAATAATAGTTCGGCAGATTTTACGCATTCGTTCATATTATGAAATGGGAGCACCCGGGCGCCGCGGGTGCCCTCCAGCCCATACTAGTACTATGGCAAATACTTGAAAAGGAATCCTTTTGAGAAAACCGGTCTGACAGTGGGAACGGTTCGGCAGTTTTTACGTATTTGTTCATAATTTCAGATTTGGCCACCCGAGCTTCGCCTGGGAACTTTTGGATGACAACCTAGTTCCAATCAAAAGGCGAAATATAAAACTTGGAGCCCCTAGCTCATCCTGGTATAGTCGAAAACGATCCTTTTCTAGATAACTGGTGTCAAATTAATAATAGTTCGGCAGATTTTACGCATTCGTTCATATTATGAAATGGGAGCACCCGGGCGCCGCGGGTGCCCTCCAGCCCATACTAGTACTGTGGCAAATACTTGAAAAGGAATCCTTTTGAGAAAACCGGTCTGACAGAGGGAACGGTTCGGCAGTTTTTACGTATTTGTTCATAATTTCAGATTTGGCCACCCGAGCTTCGCCTGGGAACTTTTGGATGACAACCTAGTTCCAATCAAAAGGCGAAATATAAAACTTGGAGCCCCCTCGCTCATCCTGGTATAGTCGAAAATGATCCTTTTCTAGATAACTGGTGTCAAATTAATAATAGTTCGGCAGATTTTACGCATTCGTTCATATTATGAAATGGGAGCACCCGGGCGCCGCGGGTGCCCTCCAGCCCATACTAGTACTATTGCAAATACTTGAAAAGGAATCCTTTTGAGAAAACCGGTCTGACAGTGGGAACGGTTCGGCAGTTTTTACGTATTTGTTCATAATTTCAGATTTGGCCACCCGAGCTTCGCCTGGGAACTTTTGGATGACAACCTAGTTCCAATCAAAAGGCGAAATATAAAACTTGGAGCCCCCTAGCTCATCCTGGTATAGTCGAAAACGATCCTTTTCTAGATAACTGGTGTCAAATTAATAATAGTTCGGCAGATTTTACTCATTCGTTCATATTATGAAATGGGAGCACCCGGGCGCCGCGGATGGCCTCCAGCCCATACTAGTACTATTGCAAATACTTGAAAAGGAATCCTTTTGAGAAAACCGGTCTGACAGTGGGAACGGTTCGGCAGTTTTTACGTATTTGTTCATAATTTCAGATTTGGCCACCCGAGCTTCGCCTGGGAACTTTTGGATGACAACCTAGTTCCAATCAAAAGGCGAAATATAAAACTTGGAGCCCCCTAGCTCATCCTGGTATAGTCGAAAACGATCCTTTTCTAGATAACTGGTGTCAAATTAATAATAGTTCGGCAGATTTTACGCATTCGTTCATATTATGAAATGGCAGCACCCGGGCGCCGCGGATGGCCTCCAGCCCATACTAGTACTATTGCAAATACTTGAAAAGGAATCCTTTTGAGAAAACCGGTCTGACAGTGGGAACGGTTCGGCAGTTTTTACGTATTTGTTCATAATTTCAGATTTGGCCACCCGAGCTTCGCCTGGGAACTTTTGGATGACAACCTAGTTCCAATCAAAAGGCGAAATATAAAACTTGGAGCCCCTAGCTCATCCTGGTATAGTCGAAAACGATCCTTTTCTAGATAACTGGTGTCAAATTAATAATAGTTCGGCAGATTTTACGCATTCGTTCATATTATGAAATGGGAGCACCCGGGCGCCGCGGGTGCCCTCCAGCCCATACTAGTACCATTGCAAATACTTGAAAAGGAATCCTTTTGAGAAAACCGGTCTGACAGTGGGAACGGTTCGGCAGTTTTTACGTATTTGTTCATAATTTCAGATTTGGCCACCCGAGCTTCGCCTGGGAACTTTTGGATGACAACCTAGTTCCATTTAAAAGGCGAAATATAAAACTTGGAGCCCCCTAGCTCATCCTGGTATAGTCGAAAACGATCCTTTTCTAGATAACTGGTGTCAAATTAATAATAGTTCGGCAGATTTTACGCATTCGTTCATATTATGAAATGGGAGCACCTGGGCGCCGCGGGTGCCCTCCAGCCCATACTAGTACTATTGCAAATACTTGAAAAGGAATCCTTTTGAGAAAACCGGTCTGACAGTGGGAACGGTTCGGCAGTTTTTACGTATTTGTTCATAATTTCAGATTTGGCCACCCGAGCTTCGCCTGGGAACTTTTGGATGACAACCTAGTTCCATTTAAAAGGCGAAATATAAAACTTGGAGCCCCCTAGCTCATCCTGGTATAGTCGAAAACGATCCTTTTCTAGATAACTGGTGTCAAATTAATAATAGTTCGGCAGATTTTACGCATTCGTTCATATTATGAAATGGGAGCACCTGGGCGCCGCGGGTGCCCTCCAGCCCATACTAGTACTATTGCAAATACTTGAAAAGGAATCCTTTTGAGAAAACCGGTCAGACAGTGGGAACGGTTCGGCAGTTTTTACGTATTTGTTCATAATTTCAGATTTGGCCACCCGAGCTTCGCCTGGGAACTTTTGGATGACAACCTAGTTCCAATCAAAAGGCGAAATAAAAAACTTGGAGCCCCCTAGCTCATCCTGGTATAGTCGAAAACGATCCTTTTCTAGATAACTGGTGTCAAATTAATAATAGTTCGGCAGATTTTACGCATTCGTTCATATTATAAAATGGGAGCACCCGGGCGCCGCGGATGCCCTCCAGCCCATACTAGTACTATGGCAAATACTTGAAAAGGAATCCTTTTGAGAAAACCGGTCTGACAGTGGGAACGGTTCGGCAGTTTTTACGTATTTGTTCATAATTTCAGATTTGGCCACCCGAGCTTCGCCTGGGAACTTTTGGATGACAACCTAGTTCCAATCAAAAGGCGAAATATAAAACTTGGAGCCCCCTAGCTCATCCTGGTATAGTCGAAAACGATCCTTTTCTAGATAACTGGTGTCAAATTAATAATAGTTCGGCAGATTTTACGCATTCGTTGATATTATGAAATGGGAGCACCCGGGCGCCGCGGGTGCCCTCCAGCCCATACTAGTACTATGGCAAATACTTGAAAAGGAATCCTTTTGAGAAAACCGGTCTGACAGTGGGAACGGTTCGGCAGTTTTCACGTATTTGTTCATAATTTCAGATTTGGCCACCCGAGCTTCGCCTGGGAACTTTGGGATGACAACCAAGTTCCAATCAAAAGGCGAAATATAAAACTTGGAGCCCCCTAGCTCATCCTGGTATAGTCGAAAACGATCCTTTTCTAGATAACTGGTGTCAAATTAATAATAGTTCGGCAGATTTTACGCATTCGTTCATATTATGAAATGGGAGCACCCGGGCGCCGCGGATGCCCTCCAGCCCATACTAGTACTATGGCAAATACTTGAAAAGGAATCCTTTTGAGAAAACCGGTCTGACAGTGGGAACGGTTCGGCAGTTTTTACGTATTTGTTCATAATTTCAGATTTGGCCACCCGAGCTTCGCCTGGGAACTTTTGGATGACAACCAAGTTCCAATCAAAAGGCGAAATATAAAACTTGGAGCCCCCTAGCTCATCCTGGTATAGTCGAAAACGATCCTTTTCTAGATAACTGGTGTCAAATTAATAATAGTTCGGCAGATTTTACGCATTCGTTCATATTATGAAATGGGAGCACCCGGGTGCCGCGGGTGCCCTCCAGCCCATACTAGTACTATGGCAAATACTTGAAAAGGAATCCTTTTGAGAAAACCGGTCTGACAGTGGGAACGGTTCGGCAGTTTTCACGTATTTGTTCATAATTTCAGATTTGGCCACCCGAGCTTCGCCTGGGAACTTTTGGATGACAACCTAGTTCCAATCAAAAGGCGAAATATAAAACTTGGAGCCCCCTAGCTCATCCTGGTATAGTCGAAAACGATCCTTTTCTACATAACTGGTGTCAAATTAATAATAGTTCGGCAGATTTTACGCATTCGTTCATATTATGAAATGGGAGCACCCGGGCGCGGCGGGTGCCCTCCAGCCCATACTAGTACTATGGCAAATACTTGAAAAGGAATCCTTTTGAGAAAACCGGTCTGACAGTGAGAACGGTTCGGCAGTTTTTACGTATTTGTTCATAATTTCAGACTTGGCCACCCGAGCTTCGCCTGAGAACTTTTGGATGACAACCTAGTTCCAATCAAAAGGCGAAATATAAAACTTGGAGCCCCCTAGCTCATCCTGGTATAGTCGAAAACGATCCTTTTCTAGATAACTGGTGTCAAATTAATAATAGTTCGGCAGATTTTACGCATTCGTTCATATTATGAAATGGGAGCACCCAGGCGCCGCGGGTGCCCTCCAGCCCATACTAGTACTATGGCGAATACTTGAAAAGGAATCCTTTTGAGAAAACCGGTCTGACAGTGGGAACGGTTCGGCAGTTTTTACGTATTTGTTCATAATTTCAGATTTGGCCACCCGAGGTTCGCCTGGGAACTTTTGGATGATAACCTAGTTCCAATCAAAAGGCGAAATATAAAACTTGGAGCCCCCTAGCTCATCCTGGTATAGTCGAAAACGATCCTTTTCTAGATAACTGGTGTCAAATTAATAATAGTTCGGCAGATTTTACGGATTCGTTCATATTATGAAATAGGAGCACCCGGGCGCCGCGGGTGCCCTCCAGCCCATACTAGTACTATGGCAAATACTTGAAAAGGAATCCTTTTGAGAAAACCGGTCTGACAGTGGTAACGGTTCGGCAGTTTTTACGTATTTGTTCATAATTTCAGATTTGGCCACCCGAGCTTCGCCTGGGAACTTTTGGATGACAACCTAGTTCCAATCAAAAGGCGAAACATAAAACTTGGAGCCCCCTAGCTCATCCTGGTATAGTCGAAAACGATCCTTTTCTAGATAACTGGTGTCAAATTAATAATAGTTCGGCAGATTTAACGCATTCGTTCATATTATGAAATGGGAGCACCCGGGCGCCGCGGATGCCCTCCAGCCCATACTAGTACTATGGCAAATACTTGAAAAGGAATCCTTTTGAGAAAACCGGTCTGACAGTGGGAACGGTTCTGCAGTTTTTACGTATTTGTTCATAATTTCAGATTTGGCCACCCGAGCTTCGCCTGGGAACTTTTGGATGACAACCTAGTTCCAATCAAAAGGCGAAATATAAAACTTGGAGCCCCCTAGCTCATCCTGGTATAGTCGAAAACGATCCTTTTCTAGATAACTGGTGTCAAATTAATAATAGTTCGGCAGATTTTACGGATTCGTTCATATTATGAAATGGGAGCACCCGGGCGCCGCGGGTGCCCTCCAGCCCATACTAGTACTATGGCAAATACTTGAAAAGGAATCCTTTTGAGAAAACCGGTCTGATTGTGGGAACGGTTCGGCAGTTTTTACGTATTTGTTCATAATTTCAGATTTGGCCACCCGAGCTTCGCCTGGGAACTTTTGGATGACAACCTAGTTCCAATCAAAAGGCGAAATTTAAAACTTGGAGCCCCCTAGCTCATCCTGGTATAGTCGAAAACGATCCTTTTCTAGATAACTGGTATCAAATTAATAATAGTTCGGCAGATTTTACGCATTCGTTCATATTATGAAATGGGAGCACCCGGGAGCCGCGGGTGCCCTCCAGCCCATACTAGTACTATTGCAAATACTTGAAAAGGAATCCTTTTGAGAAAACCGGTCTGACAGTGGGAACGGTTCGGCAGTTTTTACGTATTTGTTCATAATATCAGATTTGGCCACCCGAGCTTCGCCTGGGAACTTTTGGATGACAACCTAGTTCCAATCAAAAGGCGAAATATAAAACTTGGAGCCCCCTAGCTCATCCTGGTATAGTCGAAAACGATCCTTTTCTAGATAACTGGTGTCAAATTAATAATAGTTCGGCAGATTTTATGGATTCGTTCATATTATGAAATGGGAGCACCCGGGCGCCGCGGGTGCCCTCCAGCCCATACTAGTACTATGGCAAATACTTGAAAAGGAATCCTTTTGAGAAAACCGGTCTGACAGTGGGAACGGTTCGGCAGTTTTTACGTATTTGTTCATAATTTCAGATTTGGCCACCCGAGCTTCGCCTGGGAACTTTTGGATGACAACCAAGTTCCAATCAAAAGGCGAAATATAAAACTTGGAGCCCCCTAGCTCATCCTGGTATAGTCGAAAACGATCCTTTTCTAGATAACTGGTGTCAAATTAATAATAGTTCGGCAGATTTTACGCATTCGTTCATATTATGAAATGGGAGCACCCGGGTGCCGCGGGTGCCCTCCAGCCCATACTAGTACTATGGCAAATACTTGAAAAGGAATCCTTTTGAGAAAACCGGTCTGACAGTGGGAACGGTTCGGCAGTTTTTACATATTTGTTCATAATTTCAGATTTGGCCACCCGAGCTTCGCCTGGGAACTTTTGGATGACAACCTAGTTCCAATCAAAAGGCGAAATATAAAACTTGGACCCCCTAGCTCATCCTGGTATAGTCGAAAACGATCCTTTTCTAGATAACTGGTGTCAAATTAATAATAGTTCGGCAGATTTAACGCATTCGTTCATATTATGAAATGGGAGCACCCGGGCGCCGCGGGTGCCCTCCAGCCCATACTAGTACTATTGCAAAAACTTGAAAAGGAATCCTTTTGAGAAAACCGGTCTGACAGTGGGAACGGTTCGGCAGTTTTTACGTATTTGTTCATAATTTCAGATTTGGCCACCCGAGCTTCGCCTGGGAACTTTTGGATGACAACCTAGTTCCATTTAAAAGGCGAAATATAAAACTTGGAGCCCCCTAGCTCATCCTGGTATAGTCGAAAACGATCCTTTTCTAGATAACTGGTGTCAAATTAATAATAGTTCGGCAGATTTTACGCATTCGTTCATATTATGAAATGGGAGCACCTGGGCGCCGCGGGTGCCCTCCAGCCCATACTAGTACTATTGCAAATACTTGAAAAGGAATCCTTTTGAGAAAACCGGTCTGACAGTGGGAACGGTTCGGCAGTTTTTACGTATTTGTTCATAATTTCAGATTTGGCCACCCGAGCTTCGCCTGGGAACTTTTGGATGACAACCTAGTTCCAATCAAAAGGCGAAATATAAAACTTGGAGCCCCCTAGCTCATCCTGGTATAGTCGAAAACGATCCTTTTCTAGAGAACTGGTGTCAAATTAATAATAGTTCGGCAGATTTTACGCATTCGTTCATATTATGAAATGGGAGCACCCGGGCGCCGCGGGTGCCCTCCAGCCCATACTAGTACTTAGGCAAATACTTGAAAAGGAATCCTTTTGAGAAAACCGGTCTGACAGTGGGAACGGTTCGGCACTTTTTACGTATTTGTTCATAATTTCAGATTTGGCCACCCGAGCTTCGCCTGGGAACTTTTGGATGACAACCTAGTTCCAATCAAAAGGCGAAATATAAAACTTGGAGCCCCCTAGCTCATCCTGGTATAGTCGAAAACGATCCTTTTCTAGATAACTGGTGTCAAATTAATAATAGTTCGGCAGATTTTACGCATTCGTTCATATTATGAAATGGGAGCACCTGGGCGCCGCGGGTGCCCTCCAGCCCATACTAGTACTATGGCAAATACTTGAAAAGGAATCCTTTTGAGAAAACCGGTCTGACAGTGGGAACGGTTCGGCAGTTTTTACGTATTTCTTCATAATTTCAGATTTGGCCACCCGAGCTTCGCCTGGGAACTTTTGGATGACAACCTAGTTCCAATCAAAAGGCGAAATATAAAACTTGGAGCCCCCTAGCTCATCCTGGTATAGTCGAAAACGATCCTTTTCTAGATAACTGGTGTCAAATTAATAATAGTTCGGCAGATTTTACGCATTCGTTCATATTATAAAATGGGAGCACCCGGGCGCCGCGGATGCCCTCCAGCCCATACTAGTACTATGGCAAATACTTGAAAAGGAATCCTTTTGAGAAAACCGGTCTGACAGTGGGAACGGTTCGGCAGTTTTTCCGTATTTGTTCATAATTTCACATTTGGCCACCCGAGCTTCGCCTGGGAACTTTTGGATGACAACCTAGTTCCAATCAAAAGGCGAAATATAAAACTTGGAGCCCCCTAGCTCATCCTGGTATAGTCAAAAACGATCCTTTTCTAGATAACTGGTGTCAAATTAACAATAGTTCGGCAGATTTTACACATTCGTTCATATTATGAAATGGGAGCACCCGGGCGCCGCGGGTGCCCTCCAGCCCATACTAGTACTATGGCAAATACTTGAAAAGGAATCCTTTTGAGAAAACCGGTCTGACAGTGGGAACGGTTCGGCAGTTTTCACGTATTTGTTCATAATTTCAGATTTGGCCACCCGAGCTTCGCCTGGGAACTTTTGGATGACAACCTAGTTCCAATCAAAAGGCGAAATATAAAACTGGGAGCCCCCTAACTCATCCTGGTATAGTCGAAAACGATCCTTTTCTACATAACTGGTGTCAAATTAATAATAGATCGGCAGATTTTACGCATTCGTTCATATTATGAAATGGGAGCACCCGGGCGCGGCGGGTGCCCTCCAGCCCATAATAGTACTATGGCAAATACTTGAAAAGGAATCCTTTTGAGAAAACCGGTCTGACAGTGGGAACGGTTCGGCAGTTTTTACGTATTTGTTCATAATTTCAGACTTGGCCACCCGAGCTTCGCCTGGGAACTTTTGGATGACAACCTAGTTCCAAACAAAAGGCGAAATATAAAACTTGGAGCCCCCTAGCTCATCCTGGAATAGTCGAAAACGATCCTTTTCTAGATAACTGGTGTCAAATTAATAATAGTTCGGCAGATTTTACGCATTCGTTCATATTATGAAATGGGAGCACCCAGGCGCCGCGGGTGCCCTCCAGCCCATACTAGTACTATGGCGAATACTTGAAAAGGAATCCTTTTGAGAAAACCGGTCTGACAGTGGGAACGGTTCGGCAGTTTTTACGTATTTGTTCATAATTTCAGATTTGGCCACCCGAGGTTCGCCTGGGAACTTTTGGATGATAACCTAGTTCCAATCAAAAGGCGAAATATAAAACTTGGAGCCCCCTAGCTCATCCTGGTATAGTCGAAAACGATCCTTTTCTAGATAACTGGTGTCAAATTAATGATAGTTCGGCAGATTTTACGGATTCGTTCATATTATGAAATAGGAGCACCCGGGCGCCGCGGGTGCCCTCCAGCCCATACTAGTACTATGGCAAATACTTGAAAAGGAATCCTTTTGAGAAAACCGGTCTGACAGTGGTAACGGTTCGGCAGTTTTTACGTATTTGTTCATAATTTCAGATTTGGCCACCCGAGCTTCGCCTGGGAACTTTTGGATGACAACCTAGTTCCAATCAAAAGGCGAAACATAAAACTTGGAGCCCCCTAGCTCATCCTGGTATAGTCGAAAACGATCCTTTTCTAGATAACTGGTGTCAAATTAATAATAGTTCGGCAGATTTAACGTATTCGTTCATATTATGAAATGGGAGCACCCGGGAGCCGCGGATGCCCTCCAGCCCATACTAGTACTATGGCAAATACTTGAAAAGGAATCCTTTTGAGAAAACCGGTCTGACAGTGGGAACGGTTCTGCAGTTTTTACGTATTTGTTCATAATTTCAGATTTGGCCACCCGAGCTTCGCCTGGGAACTTTTGGATGACAACCTAGTTCCAATCAAAAGGCGAAATATAAAACTTGGAGCCCCCTAGCTCATCCTGGTATAGTCGAAAACGATCCTTTTCTAGATAACTGGTGTCAAATTAATAATAGTTCGGCAGATTTTACGCATTCGTTCATATTATGAAATGGGAGCACCCGGGTGCCGCGGGTGCCCTCCAGCCCATACTACTACTATGGCAAATACTTGAAAAGGAATCCTTTTGAGAAAACCGGTCTGACAGTGGGAACGGTTCGGCAGTTTTCACGTATTTGTTCATAATTTCAGATTTGGCCACCCGAGCTTCGCCTGGGAACTTTTGGATGACAACCTAGTTCCAATCAAAAGGCGAAATATAAAACTTGGAGCCCCCTAGCTCATCCTGGTATAGTCGAAAACGATCCTTTTCTACATAACTGGTGTCAAATTAATAATAGTTCGGCAGATTTTACGCATTCGTTCATATTATGAAATGGGAGCACCCGGGCGCGGCGGGTGCCCTCCAGCCCATACTAGTACTATGGCAAATACTTGAAAAGGAATCCTTTTGAGAAAACCGGTCTGACAGTGGGAACGGTTCGGCAGTTCTTACGTATTTGTTCATAATTTCAGACTTGGCCACCCGAGCTTCGCCTGGGAACTTTTGGATGACAACCTAGTTCCAATCAAAAGGCGAAATATAAAACTTGGAGCCCCCTAGCTCATCCTGGTATAGTCGAAAACGATCCTTTTCTAGATTACTGGTGTCAAATTAATAATAGTTCGGCAGATTTTACGCATTCGTTCATATTATGAAATGGGAGCACCCAGGCGCCGCGGGTGCCCTCCAGCCCATACTAGTACTATGGCGAATACTTGAAAATGAATCCTTTTGAGAAAACCGGTCTGATTGTGGGAACGGTTCGGCAGTTTTTACGTATTTGTTCATAATTTCAGATTTGGCCACCCGAGCTTCGCCTGGGAACTTTTGGATGACCACCAAGTTCCAATCAAAAGGCGAAATATAAAACTTGGAGCCACCTAGCTCATCCTGGTATAGTCGAAAACGATCCTTTTCTAGATAACTGGTGTCAAATTAATAATAGTTCGGCAGATTTTACGCATTCGTTCATATTATGAAATGGGAGCACCCGGGTGCCGCGGGTGCCCTCCAGCCCATACTAGTACTATGGCAAATACTTGAAAAGGAATCCTTTTGAGAAAACCGGTCTGACAGTGGGAACGGTTCGGCAGTTTTCACGTATTTGTTCATAATTTCAGATTTGGCCACCCGAGCTTCGCCTGGGAACTTTTGGATGACAACCTAGTTCCAATCAAAAGGCGAAATATAAAACTTGGAGCCCCCTAGCTCATCCTGGTATAGTCGAAAACGATCCTTTTCTACATAACTGGTGTCAAATAAATAATAGTTCGGCAGATTTTACGCATTCGTTCATATTATGAAATGGGAGCACCCGGGTGCCGCGGGTGCCCTCCAGCCCATACTAGTACTATGGCAAATACTTGAAAAGGAATCCTTTTGAGAAAACCGGTCTGACAGTGGGAACGGTTCGGCAGTTTTTACGTATTTCTTCATAATTTCAGATTTGGCCACCCGAGCTTCGCCTGGGAACTTTTGGATGACAACCTAGTTCCAATCAAAAGGCGAAATATAAAACTTGGAGCCCCCTAGCTCATCCTGGTATAGTCGAAAACGATCCTTTTCTAGATAACTGGTGTCAAATTAATAATAGTTCGGCAGATTTTACGCATTCGTTCATATTATGAAATGGGAGCACCCGGGCGCCGCGGATGCCCTCCAGCCCATACTAGTACTATGGCAAATACTTGAAAAGGAATCCTTTTGAGAAAACCGGTCTGACAGTGGGAACGGTTCGGCAGTTTTTACGTATTTGTTCATAATTTCAGATTTGGCCACCCGAGCTTCGCCTGGGAACTTTTGGATGACAACCTAGTTCCAATCAAAAGGCGAAATATAAAACTTGGAGCCCCCTAGCTCATCCTGGTATAGTCAAAAACGATCCTTTTCTAGATAACTGGTGTCAAATTAACAATAGTTCGGCAGATTTTACACATTCGTTCATATTATGAAATGGGAGCACCCGGGCGCCGCGGGTGCCCTCCAGCCCATACTAGTACTATGGCAAATACTTGAAAAGGAATCCTTTTGAGAAAACCGGTCTGACAGTGGGAACGGTTCGGCAGTTTTCACGTATTTGTTCATAATTTCAGATTTGGCCACCCGAGCTTCGCCTGGGAACTTTTGGATGACAACCTAGTTCCAATCAAAAGGCGAAATATAAAACTTGGAGCCCCCTAACTCATCCTGGTATAGTCGAAAACGATCCTTTTCTACATAACTGGTGTCAAATTAATAATAGATCGGCAGATTTTACGCATTCGTTCATATTATGAAATGGGAGCACCCGGGCGCGGCGGGTGCCCTCCAGCCCATAATAGTACTATGGCAAATACTTGAAAAGGAATCCTTTTGAGAAAACCGGTCTGACAGTGGGAACGGTTCGGCAGTTTTTACGTATTTGTTCATAATTTCAGACTTGGCCACCCGAGCTTCGCCTGGGAACTTTTGGATGACAACCTAGTTCCAAACAAAAGGCGAAATATAAAACTTGGAGCCCCCTAGCTCATCCTGGAATAGTCGAAAACGATCCTTTTCTAGATAACTGGTGTCAAATTAATAATAGTTCGGCAGATTTTACGCATTCGTTCATATTATGAAATGGGAGCACCCAGGCGCCGCGGGTGCCCTCCAGCCCATACTAGTACTATGGCGAATACTTGAAAAGGAATCCTTTTGAGAAAACCGGTCTGACAGTGGGAACGGTTCGGCAGTTTTTACGTATTTGTTCATAATTTCAGATTTGGCCACCCGAGGTTCGCCTGGGAACTTTTGGATGATAACCTAGTTCCAATCAAAAGGCGAAATATAAAACTTGGAGCCCCCTAGCTCATCCTGGTATAGTCGAAAACGATCCTTTTCTAGATAACTGGTGTCAAATTAATGATAGTTCGGCAGATTTTACGGATTCGTTCATATTATGAAATAGGAGCACCCGGGCGCCGCGGGTGCCCTCCAGCCCATACTAGTACTATGGCAAATACTTGAAAAGGAATCCTTTTGAGAAAACCGGTCTGACAGTGGGAACGGTTCGGCAGTTTTTACGTATTTGTTCATAATTTCAGATTTGGCCACCCGAGCTTCGCCTGGGAACTTTTGGATGACAACCTAGTTCCAATCAAAAGGCGAAACATAAAACTTGGAGCCCCCTAGCTCATCCTGGTATAGTCGAAAACGATCCTTTTCTAGATAACTGGTGTCAAATTAATAATAGTTCGGCAGATTTAACGTATTCGTTCATATTATGAAATGGGAGCACCCGGGCGCCGCGGATGCCCTCCAGCCCATACTAGTACTATGGCAAATACTTGAAAAGGAATCCTTTTGAGAAAACCGGTCTGACAGTGGGAACGGTTCTGCAGTTTTTACGTATTTGTTCATAATTTCAGATTTGGCCACCCGAGCTTCGCCTGGGAACTTTTGGATGACAACCTAGTTCCAATCAAAAGGCGAAATATAAAACTTGGAGCCCCCTAGCTCATCCTGGTATAGTCGAAAACGATCCTTTTCTAGATAACTGGTGTCAAATTAATAATAGTTCGGCAGATTTTACGGATTCGTTCATATTATGAAATGGGAGCACCCGGGCGCCGCGGGTGCCCTCCAGCCCATACTAGTACTATGGCAAATACTTGAAAAGGAATCCTTTTGAGAAAACCGGTCTGATTGTGGGAACGGTTCGGCAGTTTTTACGTATTTGTTCATAATTTCAGATTTGGCCACCCGAGCTTCGCCTGGGAACTTTTGGATGACAACCAAGTTCCAATCAAAAGGCGAAATATAAAACTTGGAGCCCCCAAGCTCATCCTGGTATAGTCGAAAACGATCCTTTTCTAGATAACTGGTGTCAAATTAATAATAGTTCGGCAGATTTTACGCATTCGTTCATATTATGAAATGGGAGCACCCGGGTGCCGCGGGTGCCCTCCAGCCCATACTACTACTATGGCAAATACTTGAAAAGGAATCCTTTTGAGAAAACCGGTCTGACAGTGGGAACGGTTCGGCAGTTTTCACGTATTTGTTGATAATTTCAGATTTGGCCACCCGAGCTTCGCCTGGGAACTTTTGGATGACAACCTAGTTCCAATCAAAAGGCGAAATATAAAACTTGGAGCCCCCTAGCTCATCCTGGTATAGTCGAAAACGATCCTTTTCTACATAACTGGTGTCAAATTAATAATAGTTCGGCAGATTTTACGCATTCGTTCATATTATGAAATGGGAGCACCCGGGCGCGGCGGGTGCCCTCCAGCCCATACTAGTACTATGGCAAATACTTGAAAAGGAATCCTTTTGAGAAAACCGGTCTGACAGTGGGAACGGTTCGGCAGTTCTTACGTATTTGTTCATAATTTCAGACTTGGCCACCCGAGCTTCGCCTGGGAACTTTTGGATGACAACCTAGTTCCAATCAAAAGGCGAAATATAAAACTTGGAGCCCCCTAGCTCATCCTGGTATAGTCGAAAACGATCCTTTTCTAGATTACTGGTGTCAAATTAATAATAGTTCGGCAGATTTTACGCATTCGTTCATATTATGAAATTGGAGCACCCAGGCGCCGCGGGTGCCCTCCAGCCCATACTAGTACTATGGCGAATACTTGAAAAGGAATCCTTTTGAGAAAACCGGTCTGATTGTGGGAACGGTTCGGCAGTTTTTACGTATTTGTTCATAATTTCAGATTTGGCCACCCGAGCTTCGCCTGGGAACTTTTGGATGACCACCAAGTTCCAATCAAAAGGCGAAATATAAAACTTGGAGCCCCCTAGCTCATCCTGGTATAGTCGAAAACGATCCTTTTCTAGATAACTGGTGTCAAATTAATAATAGTTCGGCAGATTTTACGCATTCGTTCATATTATGAAATGGGAGCACCCGGGTGCCGCGGGTGCCCTCCAGCCCATACTAGTACTATGGCAAATACTTGAAAAGGAATCCTTTTGAGAAAACCGGTCTGACAGTGGGAACGGTTCGGCAGTTTTCACGTATTTGTTCATAATTTCAGATTTGGCCACCCGAGCTTCGCCTGGGAACTTTTGGATGACAACCTAGTTCCAATCAAAAGGCGAAATATAAAACTTGGAGCCCCCTAGCTCATCCTGGTATAGTCGAAAACGATCCTTTTCTACATAACTGGTGTCAAATTAATAATAGTTCGGCAGATTTTACGCATTCGTTCATATTATGAAATGGGAGCAACCGGGCGCGGCGGGTGCCCTCCAGCCCATACTAGTACTATGGCAAATACTTGAAAAGGAATCCTTTTGAGAAAACCGGTCTGACAGTGGGAACGGTTCGGCAGTTTTTACGTATTTGTTCATAATTTCAGACTTGGCCACCCGAGCTTCGCCTGGGAACTTTTGGATGACTACCTAGTTCCAATCAAAAGGCGAAATATAAAACTTGGAGCCCCCTAGCTCATCCTGGTATAGTCGAAAACGATCCTTTTCTAGATAACTGGTGTCAAATTAATAATAGTTCGGCAGATTTTACGCATTCGTTCATATTATGAAATGGGAGCACCCAGGCGCCGCGGGTGCCCTCCAGCCCATACTAGTACTATGGCGAATACTTGAAAAGGAATCCTTTTGAGAAAACCGGTCTGACAGTGGGAACGGTTCGGCAGTTTTTACGTATTTGTTCATAATTTCAGATTTGGCCACCCGAGGTTCGCCTGGGAACTTTTGGATGATAACCTAGTTCCAATCAAAAGGCGAAATATAAAACTTGGAGCCCCCTAGCTCATCCTGGTATAGTCGAAAACGATCCTTTTCTAGATAACTGGTGTCAAATTAATAATAGTTCGGCAGATTTTACGGATTCGTTCATATTATGAAATAGGAGCACCCGGGCGCCGCGGGTGCCCTCCAGCCCATACTAGTACTATGGCAAATACTTGAAAAGGAATCCTTTTGAGAAAACCGGTCTGACAGTGGGAACGGTTCGGCAGTTTTTACGTATTTGTTCATAATTTCAGATTTGGCCACCCGAGCTTCGCCTGGGAACTTTTGGATGACAACCTAGTTCCAATCAAAAGGCGAAACATAAAACTTGGAGCCCCCTAGCTCATCCTGGTATAGTCGAAAACGATCCTTTTCTAGATAACTGGTGTCAAATTAATAATAGTTCGGCAGATTTAACGTATTCGTTCATATTATGAAATGGGAGCACCCGGGCGCCGCGGATGCCCTCCAGCCCATACTAGTACTATGGCAAATACTTGAAAAGGAATCCTTTTGAGAAAACCGGTCTGACAGTGGGAACGGTTCTGCAGTTTTTACGTATTTGTTCATAATTTCAGATTTGGCCACCCGAGCTTCGCCTGGGAACTTTTGGATGACAACCTAGTTCCAATCAAAAGGCGAAATATAAAACTTGGAGCCCCCTAGCTCATCCTGGTATAGTCGAAAACGATCCTTTTCTAGATAACTGGTGTCAAATTAATAATAGTTCGGCAGATTTTACGGATTCGATCATATTATGAAATGGGAGCACCCGGGCGCCGCGGGTGCCCTCCAGCCCATACTAGTACTATGGCAAATACTTGAAAAGGAATCCTTTTGAGAAAACCGGTCTGATTGTGGGAACGGTTCGGCAGTTTTTACGTATTTGTTCATAATTTCAGATTTGGCCACCCGAGCTTCGCCTGGGAACTTTTGGATGACAACCAAGTTCCAATCAAAAGGCAAAATATAAAACTTGGAGCCCCCTAGCTCATCCTGGTATAGTCGAAAACGATCCTTTTCTAGATAACTGGTGTCAAATTAATAATAGTTCGGCAGATTTTACGCATTCGTTCATATTATGAAATGGGAGCACCCGGGTGCCGCGGGTGCCCTCCAGCCCATACTACTACTATGGCAAATACTTGAAAAGGAATCCTTTTGAGAAAACCGGTCTGACAGTGGTAACGGTTCGGCAGTTTTCACGTATTTGTTCATAATTTCAGATTTGGCCACCCGAGCTTCGCCTGGGAACTTTTGGATGACAACCTAGTTCAAATCAAAAGGCGAAATATAAAACTTGGAGCCCCCTAGCTCATCCTGGTATAGTCGAAAACGATCCTTTTCTATATAACTGGTGTCAAATTAATAATAGTTCGGCAGATTTTACGCATTCGTTCATATTATGAAATGGGAGCACCCGGGCGCGGCGGGTGCCCTCCAGCCCATACTAGTACTATGGCAAATACTTGAAAAGGAATCCTTTTGAGAAAACCGGTCTGACAGTGGGAACGGTTCGGCAGTTCTTACGTATTTGTTCATAATTTCAGACTTGGCCACCCGAGCTTCGCCTGGGAACTTTTGGATGACAACCTAGTTCCAATCAAAAGGCGAAATATAAAACTTGGAGCCCCCTAGCTCATCCTGGTATAGTCGAAAACGATCCTTTTCTAGATAACTGGTGTCAAATTAATAATAGTTCGGCAGATTTTACGCATTCGTTCATATTATGAAATGGGAGCACCCAGGCGCCGCGGGTGCCCTCCAGCCCATACTAGTACTATGGCGAATACTTGAAAAGGAATCCTTTTGAGAAAACCGGTCTGACAGTGGGAACGGTTCGGCAGTTTTTACGTATTTGTTCATAATTTCAGATTTGGCCACCCGAGGTTCGCCTGGGAACTTTTGGATGATAACCTAGTTCCAATCAAAAGGCGAAATATAAAACTTGGAGCCCCCTAGCTCATCCTGGTATAGTCGAAAACGATCCTTTTCTAGATAACTGGTGTCAAATTAATAATAGTTCGGCAGATTTTACGGATTCGTTCATATTATGAAATAGGAGCACCCGGGCGCCGCGGGTGCCCTCCAGCCCATACTAGTACTATGGCAAATACTTGAAAAGGAATCCTTTTGAGAAAACCGGTCTGACAGTGGTAACGGTTCGGCAGTTTTTACGTATTTGTTCATAATTTCAGATTTGGCCACCCGAGCTTCGCCTGGGAACTTTTGGATGACAACCTAGTTCCAATCAAAAGGCGAAACATAAAACTTGGAGCCCCCTAGCTCATCCTGGTATAGTCGAAAACGATCCTTTTCTAGATAACTGGTGTCAAATTAATAATAGTTCGGCAGATTTAACGCATTCGTTCATATTATGAAATGGGAGCACCCGGGCGCCGCGGATGCCCTCCAGCCCATACTAGTACTATGGCAAATACTTGAAAAGGAATCCTTTTGAGAAAACCGGTCTGACAGTGGGAACGGTTCTGCAGTTTTTACGTATTTGTTCATAATTTCAGATTTGGCCACCCGAGCTTCGCCTGGGAACTTTTGGATGACAACCTAGTTCCAATCAAAAGGCGAAATATAAAACTTGGAGCCCCCTAGCTCATCCTGGTATAGTCGAAAACGATCCTTTTCTAGATAACTGGTGTCAAATTAATACTAGTTCGGCAGATTTTACGGATTCGTTCATATTATGAAATGGGAGCACCCGGGCGCCGCGGGTGCCCTCCAGCCCATACTAGTACTATGGCAAATACTTGAAAAGGAATCCTTTTGAGAAAACCGGTCTGATTGTGGGAACGGTTCTGCAGTTTTTACGTATTTGTTCATAATTTCAGATTTGGCCACCCGAGCTTCGCCTGGGAACTTTTGGATGACAACCTAGTTCCAATCAAAAGGCGAAATATAAAACTTGGAGCCCCCTAGCTCATCCTGGTATAGTCGAAAACGATCCTTTTCTAGATAACTGGTGTCAAATTAATAATAGTTCGGCAGATTTTACGCATTCGTTCATATTATGAAATGGGAGCACCCGGGAGCCGCGGGTGCCCTCCAGCCCATACTAGTACTATTGCAAATACTTGAAAAGGAATCCTTTTGAGAAAACCGGTCTGACAGTGGGAACGGTTCGGCAGTTTTTACGTATTTGTTCATAATTTCAGATTTGGCCACCCGAGCTTCGCCTGGGAACTTTTGGATGACAACCTAGTTCCAATCAAAAGGCGAAATATAAAACTTGGAGCCCCCTAGCTCATCCTGGTATAGTCGAAAACGATCCTTTCCTAGATAACTGGTGTCAAATTAATAATAGTTCGGCAGATTTTATGGATTCGTTCATATTATGAAATGGGAGCACCCGGGCGCCGCGGGTGCCCTCCAGCCCATACTAGTACTATGGCAAATACTTGAAAAGGAATCCTTTTGAGAAAACCGGTCTGACAGTGGGAACGGTTCGGCAGTTTTTACGTATTTGTTCATAATTTCAGACTTGGCCACCCGAGCTTCGCCTGGGAACTTTTGGATGCCAACCTAGTTCCAATCAAAAGGCGAAATATAAAACTTGGAGCCCCCTAGCTCATCCTGGTATAGTCGAAAACGATCCTTTTCTAGATAACTGGTGTCAAATTAATAATAGTTCGGCAGATTTTACGCATTCGTTCATATTATGAAATGGGAGCACCCAGGCGCCGCGGGTGCCCTCCAGCCCATACTAGTACTATGGCGAATACTTGAAAAGGAATCCTTTTGAGAAAACCGGTCTGACAGTGGGAACGGTTCGGCAGTTTTTACGTATTTGTTCATAATTTCAGATTTGGCCACCCGAGGTTCGCCTGGGAACTTTTGGATGATAACCTAGTTCCAATCAAAAGGCGAAATATAAAACTTGGAGCCCCCTAGCTCATCCTGGTATAGTCGAAAACGATCCTTTCCTAGATAACTGGTGTCAAATTAATAATAGTTCGGCAGATTTTACGGATTCGTTCATATTATGAAATAGGAGCACCCGGGCGCCGCGGGTGCCCTCCAGCCCATACTAGTACTATGGCAAATACTTGAAAAGGAATCCTTTTGAGAAAACCGGTCTGACAGTGGTAACGGTTCGGCAGTTTTTACGTATTTGTTCATAATTTCAGATTTGGCCACCCGAGCTTCGCCTGGGAACTTTTGGATGACAACCTAGTTCCAATCAAAAGGCGAAACATAAAACTTGGAGCCCCCTAGCTCATCCTGGTATAGTCGAAAACGATCCTTTTCTAGATAACTGGTGTCAAATTAATAATAGTTCGGCAGATTTAACGCATTCGTTCATATTATGAAATGGGAGCACCCGGGCGCCGCGGATGCCCTCCAGCCCATACTAGTACTATGGCAAATACTTGAAAAGGAATCCTTTTGAGAAAACCGGTCTGACAGTGGGAACGGTTCTGCAGTTTTTACGTATTTGTTCATAATTTCAGATTTGGCCACCCGAGCTTCGCCTGGGAACTTTTGGATGACAACCTAGTTCCAATCAAAAGGCGAAATATAAAACTTGGAGCCCCCTAGCTCATCCTGGTATAGTCGAAAACGATCCTTTTCTAGATAACTGGTGTCAAATTAATAATAGTTCGGCAGATTTTACGGATTCGTTCATATTATGAAATGGGAGCACCCGGGCGCCGCGGGTGCCCTCCAGCCCATACTAGTACTATGGCAAATACTTGAAAAGGAATCCTTTTGAGAAAACCGGTCTGATTGTGGGAACGGTTCGGCAGTTTTTACGTATTTGTTCATAATTTCAGATTTGGCCACCCGAGCTTCTTCGCCTGGGAACTTTTGGATGACAACCTAGTTCAAATCAAAAGGCGAAATATAAAACTTGGAGCCCCCTAGCTCATCCTGGTATAGTCGAAAACGATCCTTTTCTAGATAACTGGTGTCAAATTAATAATAGTTCGGCAGATTTTACGCATTCGTTCATATTATGAAATGGGAGCACCCGGGAGCCGCGGGTGCCCTCCAGCCCATACTAGTACTATTGCAAATACTTGAAAAGGAATCCTTTTGAGAAAACCGGTCTGACAGTGGGAACGGTTCGGCAGTTTTTACGTATTTGTTCATAATTTCAGATTTGGCCACCCGAGCTTCGCCTGGGAACTTTTGGATGACAACCTAGTTCCAATCAAAAGGCGAAATATAAAACTTGGAGCCCCCTAGCTCATCCTGGTATAGTCGAAAACGATCCTTTTCTAGATAACTGGTGTCAAATTAATAATAGTTCGGCAGATTTTATGGATTCGTTCATATTATGAAATGGGAGCACCCGGGCGCCGCGGGTGCCCTCCAGCCCATACTAGTACTATGGCAAATACTTGAAAAGGAATCCTTTTGAGAAAACCGGTCTGACAGTGGGAACGGTTTGGCAGTTTTTACGTATTTGTTCATAATTTCAGATTTGGCCACCCGAGCTTCGCCTGGGAACTTTTGGATGACAACCTAGTTCCAATCAAAAGGCGAAATACAAAACTTGGAGCCCCTTAGCTCATCCTGGTATAGTCGAAAATGATCCTTTTCTAGATAACTGGTGTCAAATTAATAATAGTTCGGCAGATTTTACGCATTCGTTCATATTATGAAATGGGAGCACCCGGGCGCCGCGGGTGCCCTCCAGCCCGTACTAGTACTATTGCAAATACTTGAAAAGGAATCCTTTTTAGAAAACCGGTCTGACAGTGGGAACGGTTCGGCAGTTTTTACGTATTTGTTCATAATTTCAGATTTGGCCACCCGAGCTTCGCCTGGGAACTTTTGGATGACAACCTAGTTCCAATCAAAAGGCGAAATATAAAACTTGGAGCCCCCTAGCTCATCCTGGTATAGTCGAAAACGATCCTTTTCTAGATAACTCGTGTCAAATTAATAATAGTTCGGCTGATTTTACGGATTCGTTCATATTATGAAATGGGAGCACCCGGGCGCCGCGGGTGCCCTCCAGCCCATGCTAGTACTATGGCAAATACTTGAAAAGGAATCCTTTTGAGAAAACCGGTCTGACAGTGGGAACGGTTCGGCAGTTTTTACGTATTTGTTCATAATTTCAGATTTGGCCACCCGAGCTTCGCCTGGGAACTTTTGGATGACAACCTAGTTCCAATCAAAAGGCGAAATATAAAACTTGGAGCCCCCTAGCTCATGCTGGTATAGTCGAAAACGATCCTTTTCTAGATAACTGGTGTCAAATTAATAATAGTTCGGCAGATTTTACGCATTCGTTCATATTATGAAATGAGAGCACCCGGGCGCCGCGGGTGCCCTCCAGCCCATACTAGTACTATTGCAAATACTTGAAAAGGAATCCTTTTGAGAAAACCGGTCTGACAGTGGGAACGGTTCGGCAGTTTTTACGTATTTGTTCATAATTTCAGATTTGGCCACCCGAGCTTCGCCTGGGAACTTTTGGATGACAACCTAGTTCCAATCAAAAGGCGAAATATAAAACTTGGAGCCCCCTAGCTCATCCTGGTATAGTCGAAAACGATCCTTTTTTAGATAACTGGTGTCAAATTAATAATAGTTCGGCAGATTTTACGCATTCGTTCATATTATGAAATGGGAGCACCCGGGCGCCGCGGGTGCCCTCCAGCCCATACTAGTACTATGGCAAATACTTGAGAAGGAATCCTTTTGAGAAAACCGGTCTGACAGTGGGAACGGTTCGGCAGTTTTTACGTATTTGTTCATAATTTCATATTTGGCCACCCGAGCTTCGCCTGGGAACTTTTGGATGACAACCTAGTTCCAATCAAAAGGCGAAATATAAAACTTGGAGCCCCCTAGCTCATCCTGGTATAGTCGAAAACGATCCTTTTCTAGATAACTGGTGTCAAATTAATAATAGTTCGGCAGATTTTACGCATTCGTTCATATTATGAAATGGGAGCACCCGGGAGCCGCGGGTGCCCTCCAGCCCATACTAGTACTATTGCAAATACTTGAAAAGGAATCCTTTTGAGAAAACCGGTCTGACAGTGGGAACGGTTCGGCAGTTTTTACGTATTTGTTCATAATTTCAGATTTGGCCACCCGAGCTTCGCCTGGGAACTTTTGGATGACAACCTAGTTCCAATCAAAAGGCGAAATATAAAACTTGGAGCCCCCTAGCTCATCCTGGTATAGTCGAAAACGATCCTTTTCTAGATAACTGGTGTCAAATTAATAATAGTTCGGCAGATTTTATGGATTCGTTCATATTATGAAATGGGAGCACCCGGGCGCCGCGGGTGCCCTCCAGCCCATACTAGTACTATGGCAAATACTTGAAAAGGAATCCTTTTGAGAAAACCGGTCTGACAGTTTGAACGGTTTGGCAGTTTTTACGTATTTGTTCATAATTTCAGATTTGGCCACCCGAGCTTCGCCTGGGAACTTTTGGATGACAACCTAGTTCCAATCAAAAGGCGAAATACAAAACTTGGAGCCCCTTAGCTCATCCTGGTATAGTCGAAAATGATCCTTTTCTAGATAACTGGTGTCAAATTAATAATAGTTCGGCAGATTTTACGCATTCGTTCATATTATGAAATGGGAGCACCCGGGCGCCGCGGGTGCCCTCCAGCCCGTACTAGTACTATTGCAAATACTTGAAAAGGAATCCTTTTGAGAAAACCGGTCTGACAGTGGGAACGGTTCGGCAGTTTTTACGTATTTGTTCATAATTTCAGATTTGGCCACCCGAGCTTCGCCTGGGAACTTTTGGATGACAACCTAGTTCCAATCAAAAGGCGAAATATAAAACTTGGAGCCCCTTAGCTCATCCTGGTATAGTCGAAAACGATCCTTTTCTAGATAACTGGTGTCAAATTAATAATAGTTCGGCAGATTTTACGCATTCGTTCATATTATGAAATGGGAGCACCCGGGAGCCGCGGGTGCCCTCCAGCCCATACTAGTACTATTGCAAATACTTGAAAAGGAATCCTTTTGAGAAAACCGGTCTGACAGTGGGAACGGTTCGGCAGTTTTTACGTATTTGTTCATAATTTCAGATTTGGCCACCCGAGCTTCGCCTGGGAACTTTTGGATGACAACCTAGTTCCAATCAAAAGGCGAAATACAAAACTTGGAGCCCCTTAGCTCATCCTGGTATAGTCGAAAATGATCCTTTTCTAGATAACTGGTGTCAAATTAATAATAGTTCGGCAGATTTTACGCATTCGTTCATATTATGAAATGGGAGCACCCGGGAGCCGCGGGTGCCCTCCAGCCCATACTAGTACTATTGCAAATACTTGAAAAGGAATCCTTTTGAGAAAACCGGTCTGACAGTGGGAACGGTTCGGCAGTTTTTACGTATTTGTTCATAATTTCAGATTTGGCCACCCGAGCTTCGCCTGGGAACTTTTGGATGACAACCTAGTTCCAATCAAAAGGCGAAATACAAAACTTGGAGCCCCTTAGCTCATCCTGGTATAGTCGAAAATGATCCTTTTCTAGATAACTGGTGTCAAATTAATAATAGTTCGGCAGATTTTACGCATTCGTTCATATTATGAAATGGGAGCACCCGGGAGCCGCGGGTGCCCTCCAGCCCATACTAGTACTATTGCAAATACTTGAAAAGGAATCCTTTTGAGAAAACCGGTCTGACAGTGGGAACGGTTCGGCAGTTTTTACGTATTTGTTCATAATTTCAGATTTGGCCACCCGAGCTTCGCCTGGGAACTTTTGGATGACAACCTAGTTCCAATCAAAAGGCGAAATATAAAACTTGGAGCCCCCTAGCTCATCCTGGTATAGTCGAAAACGATCCTTTTCTAGATAACTGGTGTCAAATTAATAATAGTTCGGCAGATTTTACGCATTCGTTCATATTATGAAATGGGAGCACCCGGGAGCCGCGGGTGCCCTCCAGCCCATACTAGTACTATTGCAAATACTTGAAAAGGAATCCTTTTGAGAAAACCGGTCTGACAGTGGGAACGGTTCGGCAGTTTTTACGTATTTGTTCATAATTTCAGATTTGGCCACCCGAGCTTCGCCTGGGAACTTTTGGATGACAACCTAGTTCCAATCAAAAGGCGAAATATAAAACTTGGAGCCCCCTAGCTCATGCTGGTATAGTCGAAAACGATCCTTTTCTAGATAACTGGTGTCAAATTAATAATAGTTCGGCAGATTTTACGCATTCGTTCATATTATGAAATGAGAGCACCCGGGCGCCGCGGGTGCCCTCCAGCCCATACTAGTACTATTGCAAATACTTGAAAAGGAATCCTTTTGAGAAAACCGGTCTGACAGTGGGAACGGTTCGGCAGTTTTTACGTATTTGTTCATAATTTCAGATTTGGCCACCCGAGCTTCGCCTGGGAACTTTTGGATGACAACCTAGTTCCAATCAAAAGGCGAAATATAAAACTTGGAGCCCCCTAGCTCATCCTGGTATAGTCGAAAACGATCCTTTTTTAGATAACTGGTGTCAAATTAATAATAGTTCGGCAGATTTTACGCATTCGTTCATATTATGAAATGGGAGCACCCGGGCGCCGCGGGTGCCCTCCAGCCCATACTAGTACTATGGCAAATACTTGAGAAGGAATCCTTTTGAGAAAACCGGTCTGACAGTGGGAACGGTTCGGCAGTTTTTACGTATTTGTTCATAATTTCATATTTGGCCACCCGAGCTTCGCCTGGGAACTTTTGGATGACAACCTAGTTCCAATCAAAAGGCGAAATATAAAACTTGGAGCCCCCTAGCTCATCCTGGTATAGTCGAAAACGATCCTTTTCTAGATAACTGGTGTCAAATTAATAATAGTTCGGCAGATTTTACGCATTCGTTCATATTATGAAATGGAAGCACCCGGGCGCCGCGGATGCCCTCCAGCCCATACTAGTACTATTGCAAATACTTGAAAAGGAATCCTTTTGAGAAAACCGGTCTGACAGTGGGAACGGTTCGGCAGTTTTTACGTATTTGTTCATAATTTCAGAGTTGGCCACCCGAGCTTCGCCTGGGAACTTTTGGATGACAACCTAGTTCCAATCAAAAGGCGAAATATAAAACTTGGAGCCCCCTAGCTCATCCTGGTATAGTCGAAAACGATCCTTTTCTAGATAACTGGTGTCAAATTAATAATAGTTCGGCAGATTTTACGCATTCGTTCTTATTATGAAATGGGAGCACCCGGGCGCCGCGGCTGCCCTCCTGCCCATACTAGTACTATGGCAAATACTTGAAAAGGAATCCTTTTGAGAAAACCGGTCTGACAGTGGGAACGGTTCGGCAGTTTTTACGTATTTGTTCATAATTTCAGATTTGGCCACCCGAGCTTCGCCTGGGAACTTTTGGATGACAACCTAGTTCCAATCAAAAGGCGAAATATAAAACTTGGAGCCCCCTAGCTCATCCTGGTATAGTCGAAAACGATCCTTTTCTAGATAACTGGTGTCAAATTAATAATAGTTCGGCAGATTTTACGCATTCGTTCATATTATAAAATGGAAGCACCCGGGCGCAGCGGATGCCCTCCAGCGCATACTAGTACTATTGCAAATACTTGAAAAGGAATCCTTTTGAGAAAACCGGTCTGACAGTGGGAACGGTTCGGCAGTTTTTACGTATTTGTTCATAATTTCAGATTTGGCCACCCGAGCTTCGCCTGGGAACTTTTGGATGACAACCTAGTTCCAATCAAAAGGCGAAACATAAAACTTGGAGCCCCCTAGCTCATCCTGGTATAGTCGAAAACGATCCTTTTCTAGATAACTGGTGTCAAATTAATAATAGTTCGGCAGATTTTACGCATTCGTTCATATTATGAAATGGAAGCACCCGGGCGCCGCGGATGCCCTCCAGCCCATACTAGTACTATTGCAAATACTTGAAAAGGAATCCTTTTGAGAAAACCGGTCTGACAGTGGGAACGGTTCGGCAGTTTTTACGTATTTGTTCATAATTTCAGAGTTGGCCACCCGAGCTTCGCCTGGGAACTTTTGGATGACAACCTAGTTCCAATCAAAAGGCGAAACATAAAACTTGGAGCCCCCTAGCTCATCCTGGTATAGTCGAAAACGATCCTTTTCTAGATAACTGGTGTCAAATTAATAATAGTTCGGCAGATTTTACGCATTCGTTCATATT
Organism: Ixodes scapularis; assembly: GCF_016920785.2. Taxonomy (NCBI): domain Eukaryota; kingdom Metazoa; phylum Arthropoda; class Arachnida; order Ixodida; family Ixodidae; genus Ixodes; species Ixodes scapularis. Next base: position 676,755 of record NW_024610154.1, read on the forward strand.
ATGAAATGGGAGCACCCGGGCGCCGCGGGTGCCCTCCAGCCCATACTAGTACTATGGCAAATACTTGAAAAGGAATCCTTTTGAGAAAACCGGTCTGACAGTGGGAACGGTTCGGCAGTTTTTACGTATTTGTTCAAAATTTCAGATTTGGCCACCCGAGCTTCGCCTGGGAACTTTTGGATGACAACCTAGTTCCAATCAAAAGGCGAAATATAAAACTTGGAGCCCCCTAGCTCATCCTGGTATAGTCGAAAACGATCCTTTTCTAGATAACTGGTGTCAAATTAATAATAGTTCGGCAGATTTTACGGATTCGTTCATATTATGAAATGGGAGCACCCGGGCGCCGCGGGTGCCCTCCAGCCCATACTAGTACTATGGCAAATACTTGAAAAGGAATCCTTTTGAGAAAACCGGTCTGACAGTGGGAACGGTTCGGCAGTTTTTACGTATTTGTTCATAATTTCAGATTTGGCCACCCGAGCTTCGCCTGGGAACTTTTGGATGACAACCTATTTCCAATCAAAAGGCGAAACATAAAACTTGGAGCCCCCTAGCTCATCCTGGTATAGTCGAAAACGATCCTTTTCTAGATAACTGGTGTCAAATTAATAATAGTTCGGCAGATTTTACCCATTCGTTCATATTATGAAATGGGAGCACCCGGGCGCCGCGGATGCCCTCCAGCCCATACTAGTACTATGGCAAATACTTGAAAAGGAATCCTTTTGAGAAAACCGGTCTGACAGTGGGAACGGTTCTGCAGTTTTTACGTATTTGTTCATAATTTCAGATTTGGCCACCCGAGCTTCGCCTGGGAACTTTTGGATGACAACCTATTTCCAATCAAAAGGCGAAATATAAAACTTGGAGCCCCCTAGCTCATCCTGGTATAATCGAAAACGATCCTTTTCTAGATAACTGGTGTCAAATTAATAATAGTTCGGCAGATTTTACGCATTCGTTCATATTATGAAATGGGAGCACCCGGGCGCCGCGGGTGCCCTCCAGCCCATACTAGTACTATGGCAAATACTTGAAAAGGAATCCTTTTGAGAAAACCGGTCTGACAGTGGGAACGGTTCGGCAGTTTTTACGTATTTGTTCATAATTTCAGATTTGGCCACCCGAGCTTCGCCTGGGAACTTTTGGATGACAACCTAGTTCCAATCAAAAGGCGAAATATAAAACTTGGAGCCCCCTAGCTCATGCTGGTATAGTCGAAAACGATCCTTTTCTAGATAACTGGTGTCAAATTAATAATAGTTCGGCAGATTTTACGCATTCGTTCATATTATGAAATGAGAGCACCCGGGCGCCGCGGGTGCCCTCCAGCCCATACTAGTACTATTGCAAATACTTGAAAAGGAATCCTTTTGAGAAAACCGGTCTGACAGTGGGAACGGTTCGGCAGTTTTTACGTATTTGTTCATAATTTCAGATTTGGCCACCCGAGCTTCGCCTGGGAACTTTTGGATGACAACCTAGTTCCAATCAAAAGGCGAAATATAAAACTTGGAGCCCCCTAGCTCATCCTGGTATAGTCGAAAACGATCCTTTTTTAGATAACTGGTGTCAAATTAATAATAGTTCGGCAGATTTTACGCATTCGTTCATATTATGAAATGGGAGCACCCGGGCGCCGCGGGTGCCCTCCAGCCCATACTAGTACTATGGCAAATACTTGAGAAGGAATCCTTTTGAGAAAACCGGTCTGACAGTGGGAACGGTTCGGCAGTTTTTACGTATTTGTTCATAATTTCATATTTGGCCACCCGAGCTTCGCCTGGGAACTTTTGGATGACAACCTAGTTCCAATCAAAAGGCGAAATATAAAACTTGGAGCCCCCTAGCTCATCCTGGTATAGTCGAAAACGATCCTTTTCTAGATAACTGGTGTCAAATTAATAATAGTTCGGCAGATTTTACGCATTCGTTCATATTATGAAATGGGAGCACCCGGGAGCCGCGGGTGCCCTCCAGCCCATACTAGTACTATTGCAAATACTTGAAAAGGAATCCTTTTGAGAAAACCGGTCTGACAGTGGGAACGGTTCGGCAGTTTTTACGTATTTGTTCATAATTTCAGATTTGGCCACCCGAGCTTCGCCTGGGAACTTTTGGATGACAACCTACACACTAAACTTTTTTACACCCCTTAGGGGTGTAAAGCACTTGTCCCAGGACGAGCACCCTTTGAGGGTGCAAACGAGCACCCCTCTGCCAAAGCACCCTATAGGGGTGTGAAGTACTATAGGGTGCAGATGCTGATTTTAATGGGTGCTCGAGGATGATTCATTCTAATCGAAATAAACTTTTGTAAAACAAAACTTTTCTCATTTACACAGATGATCTTGTTACAGATGAGCACTTAGCCAAGCCGACACTTTGTACAGGCATGCTGGCACTAAAAGTGGACTATTATCTAAAATTAGTTGATTAACTTTTCCAATTACTGGTTCGACAGCTGTTACGAAATTGAAGACAATCACCTCCTTAAATCAGTAATTTTTTTATAAATCCTGAAATGAGCACATAGACCAAAAAAGAGAAAATATCATTTCACCAACGGCAGCGGTATTGTAGCGGTCCAGAAAGTATTGTATCCCACAACCCGTTTTGTGTGCAACAATCTTTCACAATCGTTTTTTTCTGAGGTTTGTGCTCATTTCACGAAAAATAAGCTGGTCTGAGAAAGTGACTGCCCCCATTTTCACAATATGTGCTGGTGCTATCGAACCAGTAACTAAAAAGCTAATTCATGAATTTTATGCAATAAGTCCACTTTGAACTGTCATCTTGACTGTATAAAGTGCCTGCCAGGACAACTATAACTCAACTGTAAAAAGATAATTTGCATAAAACAAAAGTTTTATTTTACAAGAATCTGTTCCGATGAGAATGAATCACCCTGTATCTCAGCACCTGTCAAACAGGGTTCAGTATGCCAAGCATGGCAACCAGAAAACCACGAAGTATGCAGACCAGATAAGTGAAGAAATAAGGAGATGCAAAAGTGCAGTGCCAGCACAGGACCTTGTTACAGAAACTGGATTCCTGATTTGATGTGTGCAATGCATCGGCTCATATGCTAATTGAAGCAGCCATGCATAGATGCACTGTCCGATAATGAAGGCAAGATGTGCATGGCAGAAAAGGTAATATTTCAATGTGAAGCTTATGTGCAAATGGAAGTTACAGGAAAATCTTGAATAATTTAAGTTTTACTTCCGACAAAATTTGGAAGGAAAATAAGAAAATATCACAGAATTTGTTCCATGCCTAAAGCTTCTGAATTTATTAATTGCTCGATGGTCTTAATACTCGTATATTAGAATAGATCAGTGGGAGACATTCTCAAACATCATTTTAAAGAAGGAGTCTGCCACCAATCTCAATGTGTCATCAAGTGTCCAATTGTCAAACTGCCAACACTGAAGTGTGATATGCATCACATGCATAATCAGCACTTGCTCATGCAAGCTAAGCAATGTGAGAAAGTGTATGGTACAAACATAAACAAGGAGCTTAGCTTGTTCAATTCCGATACTTGGTCCTTGCATCCTGCTCTGGCTCGTCGGTCATTTCCCTTGCATATGAGGTGGTTACGAGTTGTTATACTTGGCATGCCGTAGTACCTTTACACTTTCGCCCAAGGCATGGCGAGTGGCATCAACTGCATACAAACAGCATGTGATTGAGCTGCAAGTAAATACAATTTGTTATAAAATGAGTAAAAAAACTAAAAGAAAAACTAAATTAATAACTATTTATTGAGCTATTATGTGACCACAAAAAAATAATGAGGTATGTCCTCCACACACATATCCAAATGTATACAATACTTGAGGCATTCTATCAAATATCACAGCATATATAGGCCTAGATGCTAGTAAAAATCGAGACAAAATTAAGGGGTTTGAGTCAATAAAAGCCAAACTAAATGAATAATCATTTATTGAACTATTATGTGAGCACAACAAAATAACCAGCTATGTCCTCCATACAAGTAACCAAATATATTTTCTTTAAATATCACAGTGCAGGCCTAAGATGCTAGCAAAAATAAGAAAAAAAGAACAAAAATCAATACAGATTACCTCAGTACATCACAATGGTTCTTGATAAAATGACTAGAACAGAAGAACAATTTAGACGCTTTCCGTTTCGAGTGTATACTTTTTGTTCCCTTGCACATGAGACTTTCATTTAGGACCCTAAAGTTGCATAAAAATCAAGCTACACTTTTTTTTAGTTTAGGGCTTAAAACATTAAAACAAGCTACCATATTTTCCAGACTATACTTCACAATCAGCTGTATAATGCGCAAGGGTAAGTTTCGGCTAAAAAGAAAAAGTATTTTCTTAGATAGTCCGCACTCGGTGTGTAGTCCTCGGGGAAAACTTCAGGCTGGAGAACTCCACAAAAGAGATACCTGCGGATGAATGTCAGGGGGCTTTCTGTAATCTGCTCGTCAGCCAAACGCAGAGTTCCTCAAGATTAAGCTTGACCTAAGTTGGTTGCTTGCGGGCACCCAAGCAAACAACATGTCAGATGCGAGGTATCGAAAGCCTGGGAAACAGACTGACGGTAAGAGGTTGTCTTGATTACTTTATCCCAGCGTAAAATATCCAAAACACGGCAATCTGGCCTAACCAGTTTCGTAATAATGAACAATCTTGAAACAAAAATAGTAGAGTCCACACCTGTAGATAGACTGTACGGTGTAAAATATCAACTTTTAGACATGTATAGTTTGTGCACTATAGTCTGGAAAGTATAGTACATTTATTTTAGTTTCGAGTTAGAAGGTTAAATGGGTGCTGTACTGAATTTTGACTTCACAAAACAAGGCACCAGAAGCACACAGAGAGATGCTACAGACCCCAAAACATCACTCATGCTGCAGTATCTCAACTGGATGGGCATATTTTCACAAAAGGGAAGAAGAGAATACAAATGTCGCAAGCTTTGTTAATCATGCTCATATTTTCCAAAAAGTACTGCCATCCGTACAAGATACCGTCATATGAGTTAGGTTCTAAGGTTTGCAGCATCCCACCTAGTGCTTCGCCCTGGTTTCATGCATCCAAATCTCGGTTCAGCATCCCTTTGGTACTAGAACGGTTGTTTGTCGGCCTCATTGATTCCACGCTCTTGCGACCTTGTTCAGGATTTTCATCAGAACTGGCCTCGGAGTAGTGCTGCTGAGGCCGACAAACAACCATTCTAGTACAGCAACTGTGCTTGCTGCCTTTTTCGAGTACGTATATTAAAAAGCCAGTAAGCCACCATGATGGCAGCGATGTCGTCCTCTGCATTCTTCACGGACAAAAACCGCTGCCTATCGACAGCGAGGTACAAAAAGTCAGCCCCCTCGGCGTCATTGCCAGAGTACACGACGCACGGCATGGCCGGGATGTCTTGCTCCTGTGTTAGCAAACAAAATCAATGCAATGTAAGGCAGGAACCATGCGTGATAGTCTTCTCTAAATCATCACAGTTAGTATATCACTATCTACCAGCGAACTGGTCCAGTGTTATTTGCTATAGTCACTTGATCTATGTTAAATACGTAATACCCCCCCCCCCCCCCTCTGCAGGCCTGATTACACTTGTACAGAATGCAGCTTAGACAAGTGGCAGTAAATCATGCTTTCCCAGCACTGAAAAATATGCAAGATCAGTGCGACAGGGACACCTGCATTATCTCTGCGATTAGTAAAATTTCGGCAATGCTAGCCAGAAGTCTGGTTCCACATAAAGACGTAAACGTTGCTTTGGCTTGCTCATTGCAAAAAAGCCAGAATCAGTCAACAGGAGTCCACATTCTCCTTGTGTGATCTCCTGATCTGCAATTACTTCACCTCCCATGTACATTTGGGCCAAAATATTTTGCTTTAGATGGTTAGAAATTTTGTGGAAACTGCTTTTGGCCATGATATTTCCAACCATCAGTGTGTCAGGAAAGACAGCCACTGGATCCTTTGTACCTTTCTAGAAGAGTGTGCCGTGCAGTGATTAGAAAGCTTGTTTGACGAAGTTGTAGTCAAGCATGTGAAGCAGTGCCATCAGCATCGTATTGGCTCCCCTGAGACCATGCGACTCCTAAACATCACCTCCAACTGCATAACTTTGCTAAACTCTGATCTAGATGAAGGCTAAACTATGTACAAGCATGGAACATGGCTCTATCTGTTGTGCAAGAAAGGTGCTAGTTTGTAATGTACCGCATGCTTGGCTGCCATTAAAAAAAAGAATGGAAAACTTTAATAAGATGAATACATTCACAATTGCATATGTGCCCCAATGTTGCCTAAACATTAGCTTAGAAAGATTGTGCGCAAGGGAGTTCATAAAAGTGCTAGGTTACATTTTGCAACCTATGCTAGAAAAGATAGTTGAGACCTTACCTCCTCTCCAACAAACAGATGTGACAGTGCCATGGTTTCCTTGACATTGTAAACCACGATCATCGTAGCCACTACTGCCAAGATGTCTGAAAAATAGTAGCACAGTTCCAGTATAAGGTTAGTAGAAATTCTCTACAGTTTTCATGCCCTTGGCGCCGTGGAGGGCTCGCCTTCCACGGCGCTTGCCTACATGATTTGCAAGGTCCATCGAAGTTGGAGCTTCGGGTACTAAAAGGAGTGTGGAGCTGGATGCAGTGCTGTACAAGCATACTTCTTGTAAGCGTCTAAAGCGCACTGGCGAAGACTCTTGGCTCCTGCCGGTATCAGGGGCAGCAGAAGACGACCAAGACCATGCTAATGTTCCGAGCATGCCTGCTTACAGCGCCCGGCGAGACGAAAGCACAAATTGGCGAGCATTTGTTGCATTATTCCCACAACCACCTGTTGCACAAAATGAAGGAGCTTGGTTCTAAGCAAAGTTTCCTGCAATCACACAGGTGTAATTGCAGCCACTGCACAGCTGTGACAACTGCTAAGTGTGCCTTTACTGCTGAGAGCTACTGCGGTGCGCCCCCTGTTCCACCGCTTCATGGCGGGTGTGTTGATGATTTGATGTTTTCGTTGCTTAATGATTCCATACTTTATAATTATAACTTCAGATGTTCCTTGTTTATCTGCAATATTAAATAAAAAGTACCTTAATAAATAACTGGTGCAGCTCCCTGATTATAATATTCATTTTGCTTTAAAAAAGACAAAGCGGCGGGTCTGACCCATCGTAGTTGCTTCATGAGGCATCGCCAATGCGTCGCAAGTCACGTGCATTCGACATTATGTGACGCCACTGCAGCACGAGCTGGTTCTGCCTTGTTCAATTAAAACATAATGCACTAGTAACATAATTCTCTCCTTATTGCCTAGGTTGCCCAAACCACCAATACAGGGATTCTAAGGATTCCTTTTATTTGAAGAAGCTGAAATGGAAGGTCATAAAATGCAACGCACAAAATGCTCCTTCATCGTCTTTCGCCCAGTACAAACTGACATGTCTAGCTAATTGCTTCAGGGAGCCCAACGACATTACAACGCACAAAATGAAAGCAACTGCATGGCAACTCCATCGGTAGTGGATTATTCTGTCCGTCTTGTTTTTCTGTATTATTGTTCTGTCGTGTGTGCATTCAATTTTGTTATCCTCTGCCTGCATTCCCCCAGGGCAGTTTCTCAGCCGCTAATACATAATATAGCTTTTTGGATCCAATTAATTTGAAGGATATGAACCTCAGCTTTCCCAGTGCCACAGAGGCATTGCCAGTGCCTGTCCTACTCAAAAGATAACGAAAGCCCATCCCCCTCTCCGCTTCCCCCCCCCCTCCCCAAAGTCTTCCATTTTGCAGGGGCCTCTTCTCCCCCATCCCCCTCATGCAGCATTTTGTCATGGGCGCCGCGGAATCAAGATTTTGGCTACGTGCCCGGCTTGCACCCATTTTTTTGTTTGTTCATTACTGTAGGATTTAACTGTAAGCACAGTGTTAATGCAGAGTAAAAGATAGCAGCATACTCTTGTTGGCTAGTGCTGATGATTGGACCAGTTGGTAGACAATTATTAAAAATAAATTGTGAAGAATATGGGAACAGAGCATACGGACATGACACAGCACTGTGTTCATCTCCTCCTCCTTGTCTGTGCGACTCCCATTCTTTGTTTCTGATAATAATTCATTTTTAATGATTTTCTGTTTGGTGTCATCCAGGGCCGTAACCAGGGGGGGGGGTTAGGGGGTTCTGACCCCCCCCCCGAATTTTTTTTCTGAGTACGGCCCTGGTCGGTGCACTTGCAGCCAGCCGATTTTAATCTCCACCTCTGCGCACGCGCAGTGGCGCCGGTCGGCTACCGGATACCAAACCGGGACCGGTTCTCCGGTTTGCTGCAACTCTCCATTATATGCCACCGATGCACATGATTCGTAGGCGAAAATAAGACAATAGACACTTTCAAAATGGCCGCCGTTGTCCACGAAAACCCCCCCCCGAAATTTTTTTCTGGGTACGGCCCTGGTGTCATCTGTATGGGGGTTCACTGTAACGACCCACCTGCCATTGCATTCACTTTGGGGGCAGCTCCCTCTTCCTTATGGTGCCATCGTAGAGGAAGTGCAGGGTGGGCGTCACTCTCACTCTTGTGGTGCAGTTCTCCAGGTTTCCATAGGTTGCAAGCTGCCAGCCAAACTGAGTCAGGCCTGCCAGCCCTGCGGGAAATGTCAATTCCACTCTTTTAGACGTAGACACCCACGTTTTGAGTGTACCTGAAAAAGCTTCAACAGAGAGGAAACGCAATATTTAGCCCTTTTTGAATGCATCTTTTTCTTTTGCTGGGAACATACATAACGCCACACACTAGTGTACATTCAGTGGTGTGGCTTAAAGGGCAACTCCGGTCATTACTTTCGAGTTTGGGATTATGATTGTTTTTAGTGCAGTCAGCGTCCCTGAATTGAAAGGTGTAATTTTTTTCTCGTTATTGTGCGTAGTTTTAAAGATATCGACGTCTCAAAGTTGTGTTTGGGGCGCGGCCGACAAAACCGAAACTAGCCGCCTGAGGTTCCGGCAACATTGGAAATCAGCCGCTATGTGAACGTGACGTCATGGTCGTTCTCGTTCAACGAGCACGCAGGCCGAGCGGCACCTACGGCTATACCTCTGTTGCGCTAGCCGTCTAAAAATAGAAGGTAAGCTGATTTTGTTTTAATGCTGCATACGTGGTAGCTATCCAGCACATGTAGCAAGAGTTAGTGAGTATACCCAAAAGCTAGCGACTGGAACACCCGTCAACTCGTTCGGTGCCGTGCTCGGCGGCTGCCGCCATGCGTGCGCTATGCTGTGCCGTACTCGTCGCTTGTATACCCAAAAGCTAGCGACTGGAAAACGAGTGAACTCGTTCGGCAGCTGTTGGCGTGCGTGCGGTCTCACGTAATCGTCGCTAGGCCTAAATTGTCATCGGGAGTCCGTGGAAGGAGCGGCGTTGATCTACGCCGCGCTGCCAGTGACGTACAGTACTGGGGGCCCTCTTGCTTTCGCGCTGCGGGTCAGTCCCAGACACAAAGCTTTGACGCTCTCCGGCGCGGGCCGCGACACTTGAACAGACGTGTGCTAAGCTGTAGACGTCTGTTTTTTCGGTCTTTTTTCCTCAGGCGCGTAAAAGCCGAATTTTTAAGCTATGACACTAATTCACCACGTGAGTTCGTCTAGGTAGCAGTGGCGTCACAAGGGGGGGGGGGGGGGGGGGGGGGGGGGGTGGAGTCGCGGCAGGCCACGCGAGAGTGGGGGGGGGGGGGGGGGGGGGGGTCGCGGCGGGCTACCGCCCCGGGTGCCGCTGACCCTCGTGACGCCACTGCTAGATAGTGAATCTAATACGTAAAAATAAAATAACTTGCCGCACTAAGAAAAATAAAAGAAAGAAAACGAAGTTCTTTGGGCAGTCATTTTCTTCTCAAAGCTAGCGAAAGTTTTTGTGGCTGATAGAGGAAAACAGAGAACGTTAGCAAGGTGAGAACACTTTCTTTCCCTTCCACATTCCCCCCCCCCCCCCCCCCAATAACAATTCTTTTTATTGGAATACGTAGGATCTTAAAAGATTTCCTTCGTAACTTTTTGACTAAGGCAAGTTTTTTTTTTTTTTTTTTTTTTTTTTTGCATTTTTAAATATTATATTTACCTCCAGCCGAACTCGGGTAAATTAGAGTTGTAACTTACAAATCCGAACTTTCGCGATTTTTTGAAAGTCCTTTGTGGTATCCACAAGCCCAGTGTTAATTAATACTGCTGCGTAACGGGTTCAAACGATTGGGAGGCGAATGTTTATACCGCATAAGCTTCACGCGCCGGCTGTTCGCTCGTAGTCGTTACGGACCTTTGTATTACTCACGAGATAGCGTAGTAAAGAAGCACTGGCACAAAGCAGAACATTTTCTTTTCCTTTTCATTATAAGCCACCAGCAACCAACACCCGTAGGTTTCGTTCGTAACTCTCCGGCGAAAAATGATCGGAGCAGAGCTTCGATCTGGGGGTCGGTATCCAAGGCTTTCCAAAGTCCACTCGTCGAACGGCGTTCACCCACAGCTTCTCCAATATCCGATCCGTTGGAAACTTGTGAAAAAGCACCTCCGGGTTGCGCAGCGGGTTGTTTGAGCAGCCCACAGCGCTACAAGTTGTACTCGGCATATTTCGAGGAACAGCCGGGCAGTCTTGGGCGCACCGAGTTGCTCGCTAAAACGAGTCTTGGAGTCCTCATAAGCAAATAAACAAAAGGCTATACCGAAGCTACACGGGCTACAGATAAAAGCAACGTCATCACAAGCCGAAGTAGCGGTGGTAGCGGCACAAAGAAGCGCGCGCAACGGGTGCGCCGTGCGCCCGTCCGGAACGGAGAAAAAAAAAAAAGAGTACGACTATGACGTTATGGTCCAATGTTGCTTGAGCGATCGGCAACCCGCTGCCCGCCCGCTAAGGAGCAGCGGCTCGCGGCGGGTCGCATTTTTATTATCGGCATTAGTTGAGAATGCGGCGTCCCACGGGCGTAATATTTTGGCTGGGGTCGTATTTTGTGTCACTAAAGCGATACCAGTAATTTAATTCATTTTGAGTTTTGGCCGGAGTTGCCCTTTAATTTATGATGAGCATTTTTTTTATATAACTTGAAGCATTTGGCGAAAACGTACAATATCATGGGTCGGACATAAATTGTTCCTGTGAACTATCCTACACATTTACACATTACCTGATCTCATGAAAGCAACAGAGCAGGGAAGGCTGTACTGCATGAATTACACATGATTTATAACCAATTAAAAGTTGGTATTTTTTCATTTATTACTATTGGTTATTATTTTTTGACAGAAAGAATAACTGGGCGAGTCGGTACGTTGGTAGTCTTTCAACACCATCGAATATTCAGGATCTTTTCGCATTTTTTCATACTTTTGCTTTTTCTAGCTGCTCTGCTTTTGAAGCGGCTTTCGCTGCCCCGTAAAAACGCGACATTCAAATTCACTTTATTTACATCGCACAATCGTAAACTTCAAAAGCGTGCCGGTTCGGCATGCGCGAAATGACCGCGCGCTTCTGCGGCACAGGCATTATAAGCATAGGCAAAAAATCATGCTGCTCGCTCTTGTAACGTTTTTTCTCGCTCCCGTTTTACGAAACGAATCGGTGGCGAGCGGCTGTTGAGACCACACGGCAGAACTAGCATGACCTGTGATTGCTTGAACTGCCGTCAGACTGCACTTGAACGCTCCGCAAAATGCGTCATCGGACGAACGTCGTAGAACGGCGCCCAGAACAGCCTCTCGGCTCCGCCGCACACGAATCTTTCTCACCCTGCGGAGCAAGCCATAGGTTTTGAACAACGTACGCTCTTTTTAATTAACGAACTAACACCGGCCAGAAGCATCGTTAGAATCAAGCATAGCTTAACAAACACATGGTACACGACAAAGTTTCAAAACAGCGACGCAGTTCGCAAAAACAGAAGTGCTCACCGGCGTTTGCAGCAGTGTTGATGGACTGTCCGCAACTTGCGTTGGTAAGACGCAGCGTCTCCCAGCTCTCAGTCATCCCTTGCTACGCTTGAACACGTTATTCGTAAGGAAGATATCTAAAATATCGGCTAAAACATAAAAAGGAAGCGATCCTCGAAGCCTGCCTAACTTCCAACGGCTGCCAACGGGGCCAACGGCGCCAACGGTAGCTGAGTGCAATAGCGATGGGCCTTGCGCAGTCTTCAAAAGGCTCTTCTTTTTTTTTTGAAAACGAAACTAAGCAAATAAGTATTATATTACTATTAATAGTGTCACTATAATGTTGTAGAAAGTTAACAAAAATTTAGCCTATCTTAGGTTTTATCTAAGTTTTAGGTTTTCTTTTTAAACACGAAACCGAAACTATAGCTCAAGCACGTTTCGTTTGTCGTATTCATTTCCGTGCGTGCGTGCGTGTGTGCGTGCATGCTCCCGTGCTCGTGTGCGCGTGTGGATACGTCCGCGTGGTTGTTTGTGCGTGCGTCTGCGTCTGCGTGCGTTTCCGCGTGTACATGCTTGCGTGCGCGCGTGCGCGCGAGTATGTGTGTGTGCGCGCGCGCAAGCATATCTGTTTACGCATTCTATTGAACTACGCTAGCAAGAAGGCCAATAGACCGATCTCACCAAGCGTTCCACGCATGCGTGACGCCGCCATAGCTGTAATTTGTAGGAGGCAGACGCCAATTCACGAGATAGCTCATGCCGCCTCGTGCTCTGCTCGCGCAGACCTCTAGCAGGGTTGTCGCGTGTGCAGAAAGACTACAGGTCCCACGATGCATGTCGGCAGCGGTGGCGTACTCAAACTAGCTGTGGGATCGGTCTATTGAATGTCCCTGGGCACTGCAAATAAAAAAAACTAATGATTTTATTTTTATTGTTATTATTGAACTATGCCAGCGTGAAGTCCAGTGATTCTTCCTTAACTCTGCAGTAAATACTAGTTGATTGATTGATTGATTGAGCTTTATTTTTGCTGGTCGTAATTTGAAATAGATGCCGATCGGATTTTCGGAGTATACAGATTTTGGTTGATTAGCCATAAATAAAAATAAAATGAAAAAAAATATACTGTGGTTCATCAATTCATTTAATGTACGCTGAGCCTAGTTATATAAACTGAAGACGACATAGAGATATATATCGCTTCCTTTTTTTTTCTAAATTGTGCTGTTAAAAATAAAGAACATCCTTGACCCAATAACTGAGCACAGTTCCAACACCCTTCCAGCTCTCAGCACCCCTTACAATGAATCGGAAGGGTGCTCGCGCAAAAGCACCCTCGCGCTCGTCGTGAGGGGTGCTAACCCTGCAAGAAAAAGGGTGCTAGACGGCTAAGTGAAGGGTGCGAACCCCCTGCAGCACCCCTAAAGGGTGCTGTAGCACCCTTAAAGGGTGTAAGAAAGTTAAGTGTGTAGTTCCAATCAAAAGGCGAAATATAAAACTTGGAGCCCCCTAGCTCATCCTGGTATAGTCGAAAACGATCCTTTTCTAGATAACTGGTGTCAAATTAATAATAGTTCGGCAGATTTTATGGATTCGTTCATATTATGAAATGGGAGCACCCGGGCGCCGCGGGTGCCCTCCAGCCCATACTAGTACTATGGCAAATACTTGAAAAGGAATCCTTTTGAGAAAACCGGTCTGACAGTGGGAACGGTTTGGCAGTTTTTACGTATTTGTTCATAATTTCAGATTTGGCCACCCGAGCTTCGCCTGGGAACTTTTGGATGACAACCTAGTTCCAATCAAAAGGCGAAATACAAAACTTGGAGCCCCTTAGCTCATCCTGGTATAGTCGAAAATGATCCTTTTCTAGATAACTGGTGTCAAATTAATAATAGTTCGGCAGATTTTACGCATTCGTTCATATTATGAAATGGGAGCACCCGGGCGCCGCGGGTGCCCTCCAGCCCGTACTAGTACTATTGCAAATACTTGAAAAGGAATCCTTTTTAGAAAACCGGTCTGACAGTGGGAACGGTTCGGCAGTTTTTACGTATTTGTTCATAATTTCAGATTTGGCCACCCGAGCTTCGCCTGGGAACTTTTGGATGACAACCTAGTTCCAATCAAAAGGCGAAATATAAAACTTGGAGCCCCCTAGCTCATCCTGGTATAGTCGAAAACGATCCTTTTCTAGATAACTCGTGTCAAATTAATAATAGTTCGGCTGATTTTACGGATTCGTTCATATTATGAAATGGGAGCACCCGGGCGCCGCGGGTGCCCTCCAGCCCATGCTAGTACTATGGCAAATACTTGAAAAGGAATCCTTTTGAGAAAACCGGTCTGACAGTGGGAACGGTTCGGCAGTTTTTACGTATTTGTTCATAATTTCAGATTTGGCCACCCGAGCTTCGCCTGGGAACTTTTGGATGACAACCTAGTTCCAATCAAAAGGCGAAATATAAAACTTGGAGCCCCCTAGCTCATGCTGGTATAGTCGAAAACGATCCTTTTCTAGATAACTGGTGTCAAATTAATAATAGTTCGGCAGATTTTACGCATTCGTTCATATTATGAAATGAGAGCACCCGGGCGCCGCGGGTGCCCTCCAGCCCATACTAGTACTATTGCAAATACTTGAAAAGGAATCCTTTTGAGAAAACCGGTCTGACAGTGGGAACGGTTCGGCAGTTTTTACGTATTTGTTCATAATTTCAGATTTGGCCACCCGAGCTTCGCCTGGGAACTTTTGGATGACAACCTAGTTCCAATCAAAAGGCGAAATATAAAACTTGGAGCCCCCTAGCTCATCCTGGTATAGTCGAAAACGATCCTTTTTTAGATAACTGGTGTCAAATTAATAATAGTTCGGCAGATTTTACGCATTCGTTCATATTATGAAATGGGAGCACCCGGGCGCCGCGGGTGCCCTCCAGCCCATACTAGTACTATGGCAAATACTTGAGAAGGAATCCTTTTGAGAAAACCGGTCTGACAGTGGGAACGGTTCGGCAGTTTTTACGTATTTGTTCATAATTTCATATTTGGCCACCCGAGCTTCGCCTGGGAACTTTTGGATGACAACCTAGTTCCAATCAAAAGGCGAAATATAAAACTTGGAGCCCCCTAGCTCATCCTGGTATAGTCGAAAACGATCCTTTTCTAGATAACTGGTGTCAAATTAATAATAGTTCGGCAGATTTTACGCATTCGTTCATATTATGAAATGGAAGCACCCGGGCGCCGCGGATGCCCTCCAGCCCATACTAGTACTATTGCAAATACTTGAAAAGGAATCCTTTTGAGAAAACCGGTCTGACAGTGGGAACGGTTCGGCAGTTTTTACGTATTTGTTCATAATTTCAGAGTTGGCCACCCGAGCTTCGCCTGGGAACTTTTGGATGACAACCTAGTTCCAATCAAAAGGCGAAATATAAAACTTGGAGCCCCCTAGCTCATCCTGGTATAGTCGAAAACGATCCTTTTCTAGATAACTGGTGTCAAATTAATAATAGTTCGGCAGATTTTACGCATTCGTTCTTATTATGAAATGGGAGCACCCGGGCGCCGCGGCTGCCCTCCTGCCCATACTAGTACTATGGCAAATACTTGAAAAGGAATCCTTTTGAGAAAACCGGTCTGACAGTGGGAACGGTTCGGCAGTTTTTACGTATTTGTTCATAATTTCAGATTTGGCCACCCGAGCTTCGCCTGGGAACTTTTGGATGACAACCTAGTTCCAATCAAAAGGCGAAATATAAAACTTGGAGCCCCCTAGCTCATCCTGGTATAGTCGAAAACGATCCTTTTCTAGATAACTGGTGTCAAATTAATAATAGTTCGGCAGATTTTACGCATTCGTTCATATTATAAAATGGAAGCACCCGGGCGCAGCGGATGCCCTCCAGCGCATACTAGTACTATTGCAAATACTTGAAAAGGAATCCTTTTGAGAAAACCGGTCTGACAGTGGGAACGGTTCGGCAGTTTTTACGTATTTGTTCATAATTTCAGATTTGGCCACCCGAGCTTCGCCTGGGAACTTTTGGATGACAACCTAGTTCCAATCAAAAGGCGAAACATAAAACTTGGAGCCCCCTAGCTCATCCTGGTATAGTCGAAAACGATCCTTTTCTAGATAACTGGTGTCAAATTAATAATAGTTCGGCAGATTTTACGCATTCGTTCATATTATGAAATGGAAGCACCCGGGCGCCGCGGATGCCCTCCAGCCCATACTAGTACTATTGCAAATACTTGAAAAGGAATCCTTTTGAGAAAACCGGTCTGACAGTGGGAACGGTTCGGCAGTTTTTACGTATTTGTTCATAATTTCAGAGTTGGCCACCCGAGCTTCGCCTGGGAACTTTTGGATGACAACCTAGTTCCAATCAAAAGGCGAAACATAAAACTTGGAGCCCCCTAGCTCATCCTGGTATAGTCGAAAACGATCCTTTTCTAGATAACTGGTGTCAAATTAATAATAGTTCGGCAGATTTTACGCATTCGTTCATATTATGAAATGGGAGCACCCGGGCGCCGCGGGTGCCCTCCAGCCCATACTAGTACTATGGCAAATACTTGAAAAGGAATCCTTTTGAGAAAACCGGTCTGACAGTGGGAACGGTTCGGCAGTTTTTACGTATTTGTTCAAAATTTCAGATTTGGCCACCCGAGCTTCGCCTGGGAACTTTTGGATGACAACCTAGTTCCAATCAAAAGGCGAAATATAAAACTTGGAGCCCCCTAGCTCATCCTGGTATAGTCGAAAACGATCCTTTTCTAGATAACTGGTGTCAAATTAATAATAGTTCGGCAGATTTTACGGATTCGTTCATATTATGAAATGGGAGCACCCGGGCGCCGCGGGTGCCCTCCAGCCCATACTAGTACTATGGCAAATACTTGAAAAGGAATCCTTTTGAGAAAACCGGTCTGACAGTGGGAACGGTTCGGCAGTTTTTACGTATTTGTTCATAATTTCAGATTTGGCCACCCGAGCTTCGCCTGGGAACTTTTGGATGACAACCTATTTCCAATCAAAAGGCGAAACATAAAACTTGGAGCCCCCTAGCTCATCCTGGTATAGTCGAAAACGATCCTTTTCTAGATAACTGGTGTCAAATTAATAATAGTTCGGCAGATTTTACCCATTCGTTCATATTATGAAATGGGAGCACCCGGGCGCCGCGGATGCCCTCCAGCCCATACTAGTACTATGGCAAATACTTGAAAAGGAATCCTTTTGAGAAAACCGGTCTGACAGTGGGAACGGTTCTGCAGTTTTTACGTATTTGTTCATAATTTCAGATTTGGCCACCCGAGCTTCGCCTGGGAACTTTTGGATGACAACCTATTTCCAATCAAAAGGCGAAATATAAAACTTGGAGCCCCCTAGCTCATCCTGGTATAATCGAAAACGATCCTTTTCTAGATAACTGGTGTCAAATTAATAATAGTTTGGCAGATTTTACGCATTCGTTCATATTATGAAATGGGAGCACCCGGGCGCCGCGGGTGCCCTCCAGCCCATACTAGTACTATGGCAAATACTTGAAAAGGAATCCTTTTGAGAAAACCGGTCTGACAGTGGGAACGGTTCGGCAGTTTTTACGTATTTGTTCAAAATTTCAGATTTGGCCACCCGAGCTTCGCCTGGGAACTTTTGGATGACAACCTAGTTCCAATCAAAAGGCGAAATATAAAACTTGGAGCCCCCTAGCTCATCCTGGTATAGTCGAAAACGATCCTTTTCTAGATAACTGGTGTCAAATTAATAATAGTTCGGCAGATTTTACGGATTCGTTCATATTATGAAATGGGAGCACCCGGGCGCCGCGGGTGCCCTCCAGCCCATACTAGTACTATGGCAAATACTTGAAAAGGAATCCTTTTGAGAAAACCGGTCTGACAGTGGGAACGGTTCGGCAGTTTTTACGTATTTGTTCATAATTTCAGATTTGGCCACCCGAGGTTCGCCTGGGAACTTTTGGATGATAACCTAGTCCCAATCAAAAGGCGAAATATAAAACTTGGAGCCCCCTAGCTCATCCTGGTATAGTCGAAAACGATCCTTTTCTAGATAACTGGTGTCAAATTAATAATAGTTCGGCAGATTTTACGCATTCGTTCATATTATGAAATGGGAGCACCCGGGCGCCGCGGGTGCCCTCCAGCCCATACTAGTACTATGGCAAATGCTTGAAAAGGAATCCTTTTGAGAAAACCGGTCTGACAGTGGGAACGGTTCGGCAGTTTTTACGTATTTGTTCATAATTTCAGATTTGGCCACCCGAGCTTCGCCTGGGAACTTTTGGATGACAACCTAGTTCCAATCAAAAGGCGAAATATAAAACTTGGAGCCCCCTAGCTCATCCTGGTATAGTCGAAAACGATCCTTTTCTAGATAACTGGTGTCAAATTAATAATAGTTCGGCAGATTTTACGCATTCGTTCATATTATGAAATGGGAGCACCCGGGCGCCGCGGATGCCCTCCAGCCCATACTAGTACTATTGCAAATACTTGAAAAGTAATCCTTTTGAGAAAACCGGTCTGACAGTGGGAACGGTTCGGCAGTTTTTACGTATTTGTTCATAATTTCAGATTTGGCCACCCGAGCTTCGCCTGGGAACTTTTGGATGACAACCTAGTTCCAATCAAAAGGCGAAATATAAAACTTGGAGCCCCCTAGCTCATCCTGGTATAGTCGAAAATGATCCTTTTCTAGATAACTGGTGTCAAATTAATAATAGTTCGGCAGATTTTACGCATTCGTTCATATTATGAAATGGGAGCACCCGGGCGCCGCGGATGCCCTCCAGCCCATACTAGTACTATGGCAAATACTTGAAAAGGAATCCTTTTGAGAAAACCGGTCTGACAGTGGGAACGGTTCGGCAGTTTTTACGTATTTGTTCATAATTTCAGATTTGGCCACCCGAGCTTCGCCTGGGAACTTTTGGATGACAACCTAGTTCCAATCAAAAGGCGAAATATAAAACTTGGAGCCGCCTAGCTCATCCTGGTATAGTCGAAAACGATCCTTTTCTAGATAACTGGTGTCAAATTAATAATAGTTCGGCAGATTTTACGCATTCGTTCATATTATGAAATGGGAGCACCCGGGCGCCGCGGATGCCCTCCAGCCCATACTAGTACTATGGCAAATACTTGAAAAGGAATCCTTTTGAGAAAACCGGTCTGACAGTGGGAACGGTTCGGCAGTTTTTACGTATTTGTTCATAATTTCAGATTTGGCCACCCGAGCTTCGCCTGGGAACTTTTGGATGACAACCTAGTTCCAATCAAAAGGCGAAATATAAAACTTGGAGCCCCCTAGCTCATCCTGGTATAGTCGAAAATGATCCTTTTCTAGATAACTGGTGTCAAATTAATAATAGTTCGGCAGATTTTACGCATTCGTTCATATTATGAAATGGGAGCACCCGGGCGCCGCGGATGCCCTCCAGCCCATACTAGTACTATGGCAAATACTTGAAAAGGAATCCTTTTGAGAAAACCGGTCTGACAGTGGGAACGGTTCGGCAGTTTTTACGTATTTGTTCATAATTTCAGATTTGGCCACCCGAGCTTCGCCTGGGAACTTTTGGATGACAACCTAGTTCCAATCAAAAGGCGAAATATAAAGCTTGGAGCCCCCTAGCTCATCCTGGTATAGTCGAAAATGATCCTTTTCTAGATAACTGGTGTCAAATTAATAATAGTTCGGCAGATTTTACGCATTCGTTCATATTATGAAATGGGAGCACCCGGGCGCCGCGGGTGCCCTCCAGCCCATACTAGTACTATGGCAAATACTTGAAAAGGAATCCTTTTGAGAAAACCGGTCTGACAGTGGGAACGGTTCGGCAGTTTTTACGTATTTGTTCATAATTTCAGATTTGGCCACCCGAGCTTCGCCTGGGAACTTTTGGATGACAACCTAGTTCCAATCAAAAGGCGAAATATAAAACTTGGAGCCCCTAGCTCATCCTGGTATAGTCGAAAACGATCCTTTTCTAGATAACTGGTGTCAAATTAATAATAGTTCGGCAGATTTTACGCATTCGTTCATATTATGAAATGGGAGCACCCGGGCGCCGCGGGTGCCCTCCAGCCCATACTAGTACTGTGGCAAATACTTGAAAAGGAATCCTTTTGAGAAAACCGGTCTGACAGTGGGAACGGTTCGGCAGTTTTTACGTATTTGTTCATAATTTCAGATTTGGCCACCCGAGCTTCGCCTGGGAACTTTTGGATGACAACCTAGTTCCAATCAAAAGGCGAAATATAAAACTTGGAGCCCCTAGCTCATCCTGGTATAGTCGAAAATGATCCTTTTCTAGATAACTGGTGTCAAATTAATAATAGTTCGGCAGATTTTACGCATTCGTTCATATTATGAAATGGGAGCACCCGGGCGCCGCGGGTGCCCTCCAGCCCAAACTAGTACTATTGCAAATACTTGAAAAGGAATCCTTTTGAGAAAACCGGTCTGACAGTGGGAACGGTTCGGCAGTTTTTACGTATTTGTTCATAATTTCAGATTTGGCCACCCGAGCTTCGCCTGGGAACTTTTGGATGACAACCTAGTTCCATTTAAAAGGCGAAATATAAAACTTGGAGTCCCCTAGCTCATCCTGGTATAGTAGAAAACGATCTTTTTGTAGATAACTGGTGTCAAATTAATAATAGTTCGGCAGATTTTACGCATTCGTTCATATTATGAAATGGGAGCACCCGGGCGCCGCGGGTGCCCTCCAGCCCATACTAGTACTATTGCAAATACTTGAAAAGGAATCCTTTTGAGAAAACCGGTCTGACAGTGGGAACGGTTCGGCAGTTTTTACGTATTTGTTCATAATTTCAGATTTGGCCACCCGAGCTTCGCCTGGGAACTTTTGGATGACAACCTAGTTCCAATCAAAAGGCGAAATATAAAACTTGGAGCCCCCTAGCTCATCCTGGTATAGTCGAAAACGATCCTTTTCTAGATAACTGGTGTCAAATTAATAATAGTTCGGCAGATTTTACGCATTCGTTCATATTATGAAATGGGAGCACCCGGGCGCCGCGGGTGCCCTCCAGCCCATACTAGTACTATTGCAAATACTTGAAAAGGAATCCTTTTGAGAAAACCGGTCTGACAGTGGGAACGGTTCGGCAGTTTTTACGTATTTGTTCATAATTTCAGATTTGGCCACCCGAGCTTCGCCTGGGAACTTTTGGATGACAACCTAGTTCCATTTAAAAGGCGAAATATAAAACTTGGAGCCCTATAGCTCATCCTGGTATAGTCGAAAACGATCCTTTTCTAGATAACTGGTGTCAAATTAATAATAGTTCGGCAGATTTTACGCATTCGTTCATATTATGAAATGGGAGCACCTGGGCGCCGCGGGTGCCCTCCAGCCCATACTAGTACTATTGCAAATACTTGAAAAGGAATCCTTTTGAGACAACCGGTCAGACAGTGGGAACGGTTCGGCAGTTTTCACGTATTTGTTCATAATTTCAGATTTGGCCACCCGAGCTTCGCCTGGGAACTTTTGGATGACAACCTAGTTCCAATCAAAAGGCGAAATATAAAACTTGGAGCCCCCTAGCTCATCCTGGTATAGTCGAAAACGATCCTTTTCTAGATAACTGGTGTCAAATTAATAATAGTTCGGCAGATTTTACGCATTCGTTCATATTATAAAATGGGAGCACCCGGGCGCCGCGGATGCCCTCCAGCCCATACTAGTACTATGGCAAATACTTGAAAAGGAATCCTTTTGAGAAAACCGGTCTGACAGTGGGAACGGTTCGGCAGTTTTTACGTATTTGTTCATAATTTCAGATTTGGCCACCCGAGCTTCGCCTGGGAACTTTTGGATGACAACCTAGTTCCAATCAAAAGGCGAAATATAAAACTTGGAGCCCCCTAGCTCATCCTGGTATAGTCGAAAACGATCCTTTTCTAGATAACTGGTGTCAAATTAACAATAGTTCGGCAGATTTTACACATTCGTTCATATTATGAAATGGGAGCACCCGGGCGCCGCGGGTGCCCTCCAGCCCATACTAGTACTATGGCAAATACTTGCAAAGGAATCCTTTTGAGAAAACCGGTCTGACAGTGGGAACGGTTCGGCAGTTTTTACGTATTTGTTCATAATTTCAGATTTGGCCACCCGAGCTTCGCCTGGGAACTTTTGGATGACAACCTAGTTCTAATCAAAAGGCGAAATATAAAACTTGGAGCCCCCTAGCTCATCCTGGTATAGTCGAAAACGATCCTTTTCTAGATAACTGGTGCCAAATTAATAATAGTTCGGCAGATTTTACGCATTCGTTGATATTATGAAATGGGAGCACCCGGGCGCCGCGGGTGCCCTCCAGCCCATACTAGTACTATGGCAAATACTTGAAAAGGAATCCTTTTGAGAAAACCGGTCTGACAGTGGGAACGGTTCGGCAGTTTTCACGTATTTGTTCATAATTTCAGATTTGGCCACCCGAGCTTCGCCTGGGAACTTTGGGATGACAACCAAGTTCCAATCAAAAGGCGAAATATAAAACTTGGAGCCCCCTAGCTCATCCTGGTATAGTCGAAAACGATCCTTTTCTAGATAACTGGTGTCAAATTAATAATAGTTCGGCAGATTTTACGCATTCGTTCATATTATGAAATGGGAGCACCCGGGTGCCGCGGGTGCCCTCCAGCCCATACTAGTACTATGGCAAATACTTGAAAAGGAATCCTTTTGAGAAAACCGGTCTGACAGTGGGAACGGTTCGGCAGTTTTCACGTATTTGTTCATAATTTCAGATTTGGCCACCCGAGCTTCGCCTGGGAACTTTTGGATGACAACCTAGTTCCAATCAAAAGGCGAAATATAAAACTTGGAGCCCCCTAGCTCATCCTGGTATAGTCGAAAACGATCCTTTTCTACATAACTGGTGTCAAATTAATAATAGTTCGGCAGATTTTACGCATTCGTTCATATTATGAAATGGGAGCACCCGGGCGCGGCGGGTGCCCTCCAGCCCATACTAGTACTATGGCAAATACTTGAAAAGGAATCCTTTTGAGAAAACCGGTCTGACAGTGGGAACGGTTCGGCAGTTTTTACGTATTTGTTCATAATTTCAGACTTGGCCACCCGAGCTTCGCCTGAGAACTTTTGGATGACAACCTAGTTCCAATCAAAAGGCGAAATATAAAACTTGGAGCCCCCTAGCTCATCCTGGTATAGTCGAAAACGATCCTTTTCTAGATAACTGGTGTCAAATTAATAATAGTTCGGCAGATTTTACGCATTCGTTCATATTATGAAATGGGAGCACCCAGGCGCCGCGGGTGCCCTCCAGCCCATACTAGTACTATGGCGAATACTTGAAAAGGAATCCTTTTGAGAAAACCGGTCTGACAGTGGGAACGGTTCGGCAGTTTTTACGTATTTGTTCATAATTTCAGATTTGGCCACCCGAGGTTCGCCTGGGAACTTTTGGATGATAACCTAGTTCCAATCAAAAGGCGAAATATAAAACTTGGAGCCCCCTAGCTCATCCTGGTATAGTCGAAAACGATCCTTTTCTAGATAACTGGTGTCAAATTAATAATAGTTCGGCAGATTTTACGGATTCGTTCATATTATGAAATAGGAGCACCCGGGCGCCGCGGGTGCCCTCCAGCCCATACTAGTACTATGGCAAATACTTGAAAAGGAATCCTTTTGAGAAAACCGGTCTGACAGTGGCAACGGTTCGGCAGTTTTTACGTATTTGTTCATAATTTCAGATTTGGCCACCCGAGCTTCCCCTGGGAACTTTTGGATGACAACCTAGTTCCAATCAAAAGGCGAAACATAAAACTTGGAGCCCCCTAGCTCATCCTGGTATAGTCGAAAACGATCCTTTTCTAGATAACTGGTGTCAAATTAATAATAGTTCGGCAGATTTAACGCATTCGTTCATATTATGAAATGGGAGCACCCGGGCGCCGCGGATGCCCTCCAGCCCATACTAGTACTATGGCAAATACTTGAAAAGGAATCCTTTTGAGAAAACCGGTCTGACAGTGGGAACGGTTCTGCAGTTTTTACGTATTTGTTCATAATTTCAGATTTGGCCACCCGAGCTTCGCCTGGGAACTTTTGGATGACAACCTAGTTCCAATCAAAAGGCGAAATATAAAACTTGGAGCCCCCTAGCTCATCCTGGTATAGTCGAAAACGATCCTTTTCTAGATAACTGGTGTCAAATTAATAATAGTTCGGCAGATTTTACGGATTCGTTCATATTATGAAATGGGAGCACCCGGGCGCCGCGGGTGCCCTCCAGCCCATACTAGTACTATGGCAAATACTTGAAAAGGAATCCTTTTGAGAAAACCGGTCTGATTGTGGGAACGGTTCGGCAGTTTTTACGTATTTGTTCATAATTTCAGATTTGGCCACCCGAGCTTCGCCTGGGAACTTTTGGATGACAACCTAGTTCCAATCAAAAGGCGAAATTTAAAACTTGGAGCCCCCTAGCTCATCCTGGTATAGTCGAAAACGATCCTTTTCTAGATAACTGGTGTCAAATTAATAATAGTTCGGCAGATTTTACGCATTCGTTCATATTATGAAATGGGAGCACCCGGGAGCCGCGGGTGCCCTCCAGCCCATACTAGTACTATTGCAAATACTTGAAAAGGAATCCTTTTGAGAAAACCGGTCTGACAGTGGGAACGGTTCGGCAGTTTTTACGTATTTGTTCATAATTTCAGATTTGGCCACCCGAGCTTCGCCTGGGAACTTTTGGATGACAACCTAGTTCCAATCAAAAGGCGAAATATAAAACTTGGAGCCCCCTAGCTCATCCTGGTATAGTCGAAAACGATCCTTTTCTAGATAACTGGTGTCAAATTAATAATAGTTCGGCAGATTTTATGGATTCGTTCATATTATGAAATGGGAGCACCCGGGCGCCGCGGGTGCCCTCCAGCCCATACTAGTACTATGGCAAATACTTGAAAAGGAATCCTTTTGAGAAAACCGGTCTGACAGTGGGAACGGTTCGGCAGTTTTTACGTATTTGTTCATAATTTCAGATTTGGCCACCCGAGCTTCGCCTGGGAACTTTTGGATGACAACCAAGTTCCAATCAAAAGGCGAAATATAAAACTTGGAGCCCCCTAGCTCATCCTGGTATAGTCGAAAACGATCCTTTTCTAGATAACTGGTGTCAAATTAATAATAGTTCGGCAGATTTTACGCATTCGTTCATATTATGAAATGGGAGCACCCGGGTGCCGCGGGTGCCCTCCAGCCCATACTAGTACTATGGCAAATACTTGAAAAGGAATCCTTTTGAGAAAACCGGTCTGACAGTGGGAACGGTTCGGCAGTTTTTACATATTTGTTCATAATTTCAGATTTGGCCACCCGAGCTTCGCCTGGGAACTTTTGGATGACAACCTAGTTCCAATCAAAAGGCGAAATATAAAACTTGGACCCCCTAGCTCATCCTGGTATAGTCGAAAACGATCCTTTTCTAGATAACTGGTGTCAAATTAATAATAGTTCGGCAGATTTTACGCATTCGTTCATATTATGAAATGGGAGCACCCGGGCGCCGCGGGTGCCCTCCAGCCCATACTAGTACTATTGCAAAAACTTGAAAAGGAATCCTTTTGAGAAAACCGGTCTGACAGTGGGAACGGTTCGGCAGTTTTTACGTATTTGTTCATAATTTCAGATTTGGCCACCCGAGCTTCGCCTGGGAACTTTTGGATGACAACCTAGTTCCATTTAAAAGGCGAAATATAAAACTTGGAGCCCCCTAGCTCATCCTGGTATAGTCGAAAACGATCCTTTTCTAGATAACTGGTGTCAAATTAATAATAGTTCGGCAGATTTTACGCATTCGTTCATATTATGAAATGGGAGCACCTGGGCG
Source organism: Ixodes scapularis (assembly GCF_016920785.2). NCBI lineage: Eukaryota > Metazoa > Arthropoda > Arachnida > Ixodida > Ixodidae > Ixodes > Ixodes scapularis. The sequence goes on from NW_024610154.1 coordinate 702,626, forward strand.
CCGCGGGTGCCCTCCAGCCCATACTAGTACTATTGCAAATACTTGAAAAGGAATCCTTTTGAGAAAACCGGTCTGACAGTGGGAACGGTTCGGCAGTTTTTACGTATTTGTTCATAATTTCAGATTTGGCCACCCGAGCTTCGCCTGGGAACTTTTGGATGACAACCTAGTTCCAATCAAAAGGCGAAATATAAAACTTGGAGCCCCCTAGCTCATCCTGGTATAGTCGAAAACGATCCTTTTCTAGAGAACTGGTGTCAAATTAATAATAGTTCGGCAGATTTTACGCATTCGTTCATATTATGAAATGGGAGCACCCGGGCGCCGCGGGTGCCCTCCAGCCCATACTAGTACTTAGGCAAATACTTGAAAAGGAATCCTTTTGAGAAAACCGGTCTGACAGTGGGAACGGTTCGGCACTTTTTACGTATTTGTTCATAATTTCAGATTTGGCCACCCGAGCTTCGCCTGGGAACTTTTGGATGACAACCTAGTTCCAATCAAAAGGCGAAATATAAAACTTGGAGCCCCCTAGCTCATCCTGGTATAGTCGAAAACGATCCTTTTCTAGATAACTGGTGTCAAATTAATAATAGTTCGGCAGATTTTACGCATTCGTTCATATTATGAAATGGGAGCACCTGGGCGCCGCGGGTGCCCTCCAGCCCATACTAGTACTATGGCAAATACTTGAAAAAGAATCCTTTTGAGAAAACCGGTCTGACAGTGGGAACGGTTCGGCAGTTTTTACGTATTTCTTCATAATTTCAGATTTGGCCACCCGAGCTTCGCCTGGGAACTTTTGGATGACAACCTAGTTCCAATCAAAAGCCGGAATATAAAACTTGGAGCCCCCTAGCTCATCCTGGTATAGTCGAAAACGATCCTTTTCTAGATAACTGGTGTCAAATTAATAATAGTTCGGCAGATTTTACGCATTCGTTCATATTATAAAATGGGAGCACCCGGGCGCCGCGGATGCCCTCCAGCCCATACTAGTACTATGGCAAATACTTGAAAAGGAATCCTTTTGAGAAAACCGGTCTGACAGTGGGAACGGTTCGGCAGTTTTTACGTATTTGTTCATAATTTCAGATTTGGCCACCCGAGCTTCGCCTGGGAACTTTTGGATGACAACCTAGTTCCAATCAAAAGGCGAAATATAAAACTTGGAGCCCCCTAGCTCATCCTGGTATAGTCAAAAACGATCCTTTTCTAGATAACTGGTGTCAAATTAACAATAGTTCGGCAGATTTTACACATTAGTTCATATTATGAAATGGGAGCACCCGGGCGCCGCGGGTGCCCTCCAGCCCATACTAGTACTATGGCAAATACTTGAAAAGGAATCCTTTTGAGAAAACCGGTCTGACAGTGGGAACGGTTCGGCAGTTTTCACGTATTTGTTCATAATTTCAGATTTGGCCACCCGAGCTTCGCCTGGGAACTTTTGGATGACAACCTAGTTCCAATCAAAAGGCGAAATATAAAACTTGGAGCCCCCTAACTCATCCTGGTATAGTCGAAAACGATCCTTTTCTACATAACTGGTGTCAAATTAATAATAGATCGGCAGATTTTACGCATTCGTTCATATTATGAAATGGGAGCACCCGGGCGCGGCGGGTGCCCTCCAGCCCATAATAGTACTATGGCAAATACTTGAAAAGGAATCCTTTTGAGAAAACCGGTCTGACAGTGGGAACGGTTCGGCAGTTTTTACGTATTTGTTCATTTTTCAGACTTGGCCACCCGAGCTTCGCCTGGGAACTTTTGGATGACAACCTAGTTCCAAACAAAAGGCGAAATATAAAACTTGGAGCCCCCTAGCTCATCCTGGTATAGTCGAAAACGATCCTTTTCTAGATAACTGGTGTCAAATTAATAATAGTTCGGCAGATTTTACGCATTCGTTCATATTATGAAATGGGAGCACCCAGGCGCCGCGGGTGCCCTCCAGCCCATACTAGTACTATGGCGAATACTTGAAAAGGAATCCTTTTGAGAAAACCGGTCTGACAGTGGGAACGGTTCGGCAGTTTTTACGTATTTGTTCATAATTTCAGATTTGGCCACCCGAGGTTCGCCTGGGAACTTTTGGATGATAACCTAGTTCCAATCAAAAGGCGAAATATAAAACTTGGAGCCCCCTAGCTCATCCTGGTATAGTCGAAAACGATCCTTTTCTAGATAACTGGTGTCAAATTAATGATAGTTCGGCAGATTTTACGGATTCGTTCATATTATGAAATAGGAGCACCCGGGCGCCGCGGGTGCCCTCCAGCCCATACTAGTACTATGGCAAATACTTGAAAAGGAATCCTTTTGAGAAAACCGGTCTGACAGTGGTAACGGTTCGGCAGTTTTTACGTATTTGTTCATAATTTCAGATTTGGCCACCCGAGCTTCGCCTGGGAACTTTTGGATGACAACCTAGTTCCAATCAAAAGGCGAAACATAAAACTTGGAGCCCCCTAGCTCATCCTGGTATAGTCGAAAACGATCCTTTTCTAGATAACTGGTGTCAAATTAATAATAGTTCGGCAGATTTAACGTATTCGTTCATATTATGAAATGGGAGCACCCGGGCGCCGCGGATGCCCTCCAGCCCATACTAGTACTATGGCAAATACTTGAAAAGGAATCCTTTTGAGAAAACCGGTCTGACAGTGGGAACGGTTCTGCAGTTTTTACGTATTTGTTCATAATTTCAGATTTGGCCACCCGAGCTTCGCCTGGGAACTTTTGGATGACAACCTAGTTCCAATCAAAAGGCGAAATATAAAACTTGGAGCCCCCTAGCTCATCCTGGTATAGTCGAAAACGATCCTTTTCTAGATAACTGGTGTCAAATTAATAATAGTTCGGCAGATTTTACGGATTCGTTCATATTATGAAATGGGAGCACCCGGGCGCCGCGGGTGCCCTCCAGCCCATACTAGTACTATGGCAAATACTTGAAAAGGAATCCTTTTGAGAAAACCGGTCTGATTGTGGGAACGGTTCGGCAGTTTTTACGTATTTGTTCATAATTTCAGATTTGGCCACCCGAGCTTCGCCTGGGAACTTTTGGATGACAACCAAGTTCCAATCAAAAGGCGAAATATAAAACTTGGAGCCCCCAAGCTCATCCTGGTATAGTCGAAAACGATCCTTTTCTAGATAACTGGTGTCAAATTAATAATAGTTCGGCAGATTTTACGCATTCGTTCATATTATGAAATGGGAGCACCCGGGTGCCGCGGGTGCCCTGCAGCCCATACTACTACTATGGCAAATACTTGAAAAGGAATCCTTTTGAGAAAACCGGTCTGACAGTGGGAACGGTTCGGCAGTTTTCACGTATTTGTTCATAATTTCAGATTTGGCCACCCGAGCTTCGCCTGGGAACTTTTGGATGAAAACCTAGTTCCAATCAAAAGGCGAAATATAAAACTTGGAGCCCCCTAGCTCATCCTGGTATAGTCGAAAACGATCCTTTTCTACATAACTGGTGTCAAATTAATAATAGTTCGGCAGATTTTACGCATTCGTTCATATTATGAAATGGGAGCACCCGGGCGCGGCGGGTGCCCTCCAGCCCATACTAGTACTATGGCAAATACTTGAAAAGGAATCCTTTTGAGAAAACCGGTCTGACAGTGGGAACGGTTCGGCAGTTCTTACGTATTTGTTCATAATTTCAGACTTGGCCACCCGAGCTTCGCCTGGGAACTTTTGGATGACAACCTAGTTCCAATCAAAAGGCGAAATATAAAACTTGGAGCCCCCTAGCTCATCCTGGTATAGTCGAAAACGATCCTTTTCTAGATTACTGGTGTCAAATTAATAATAGTTCGGCAGATTTTACGCATTCGTTCATATTATGAAATGGGAGCACCCAGGCGCCGCGGGTGCCCTCCAGCCCATACTAGTACTATGGCGAATACTTGAAAAGGAATCCTTTTGAGAAAACCGGTCTGACAGTGGGAACGGTTCGGCAGTTTTTACGTATTTGTTCATAATTTCAGATTTGGCCACCCGAGGTTCGCCTGGGAACTTTTGGATGATAACCTAGTTCCAATCAAAAGGCGAAATATAAAACTTGGAGCCCCCTAGCTCATCCTGGTATAGTCGAAAACGATCCTTTTCTAGATAACTGGTGTCAAATTAATAATAGTTCGGCAGATTTTACGGATTCGTTCATATTATGAAATAGGAGCACCCGGGCGCCGCGGGTGCCCTCCAGCCCATACTAGTACTATGGCAAATACTTGAAAAGGAATCCTTTTGAGAAAACCGGTCTGACAGTGGTAACGGTTCGGCAGTTTTTACGTATTTGTTCATAATTTCAGATTTGGCCACCCGAGCTTCGCCTGGGAACTTTTGGATGACAACCTAGTTCCAATCAAAAGGCGAAACATAAAACTTGGAGCCCCCTAGCTCATCCTGGTATAGTCGAAAACGATCCTTTTCTAGATAACTGGTGTCAAATTAATAATAGTTCGGCAGATTTAACGCATTCGTTCATATTATGAAATGGGAGCACCCGGGCGCCGCGGATGCCCTCCAGCCCATACTAGTACTATGGCAAATACTTGTAAAGGAATCCTTTTGAGAAAACCGGTCTGACAGTGGGAACGGTTCTGCAGTTTTTACGTATTTGTTCATAATTTCAGATTTGGCCACCCGAGCTTCGCCTGGGAACTTTTGGATGACAACCTAGTTCCAATCAAAAGGCGAAATATAAAACTTGGAGCCCCCTAGCTCATCCTGGTATAGTCGAAAACGATCCTTTTCTAGATAACTGGTGTCAAATTAATAATAGTTCGGCAGATTTTACGGATTCGTTCATATTATGAAATGGGAGCACCCGGGCGCCGCGGGTGCCCTCCAGCCCATACTAGTACTATGGCAAATACTTGAAAAGGAATCCTTTTGAGAAAACCGGTCTGATTGTGGGAACGGTTCGGCAGTTTTTACGTATTTGTTCATAATTTCAGATTTGGCCACCCGAGCTTCGCCTGGGAACTTTTGGATGACAACCTAGTTCAAATCAAAAGGCGAAATATAAAACTTGGAGCCCCCTAGCTCATCCTGGTATAGTCGAAAACGATCCTTTTCTAGATAACTGGTGTCAAATTAATAATAGTTTGGCAGATTTTACGCATTCGTTCATATTATGAAATGGGAGCACCCGGGAGCCGCGGGTGCCCTCCAGCCCATACTAGTACTATTGCAAATACTTGAAAAGGAATCCTTTTGAGAAAACCGGTCTGACAGTGGGAACGGTTCGGCAGTTTTTACGTATTTGTTCATAATTTCAGATTTGGCCACCCGAGCTTCGCCTGGGAACTTTTGGATGACAACCTAGTTCCAATCAAAAGGCGAAATATAAAACTTGGAGCCCCCTAGCTCATCCTGGTATAGTCGAAAACGATCCTTTTCTAGATAACTGGTGTCAAATTAATAATAGTTCGGCAGATTTTACGGATTCGTTCATATTATGAAATGGGAGCACCCGGGCGCCGCGGGTGCCCTCCAGCCCATGCTAGTACTATGGCAAATACTTGAAAAGGAATCCTTTTGAGAAAACCGGTCTGACAGTGGGAACATTTCGGCAGTTTTTACGTATTTGTTCATAATTTCAGATTTGGCCACCCGAGCTTCGCCTGGGAACTTTTGGATGACAACCTAGTTCCAATCAAAAGGCGAAATATAAAACTTGGAGCCCCCTAGCTCATGCTGGTATAGTCGAAAACGATCCTTTTCTAGATAACTGGTGTCAAATTAATAATAGTTCGGCAGATTTTACGCATTCGTTCATATTATGAAATGAGAGCACCCGGGCGCCGCGGGTGCCCTCCAGCCCATACTAGTACTATTGCAAATACTTGAAAAGGAATCCTTTTGAGAAAACCGGTCTGACAGTGGGAACGGTTCGGCAGTTTTTACGTATTTGTTCATAATTTCAGATTTGGCCACCCGAGCTTCGCCTGGGAACTTTTGGATGACAACCTAGTTCCAATCAAAAGGCGAAATATAAAACTTGGAGCCCCCTAGCTCATCCTGGTATAGTCGAAAACGATCCTTTTCTAGATAACTGGTGTCAAATTAATAATAGTTCGGCAGATTTTACGCATTCGTTCATATTATGAAATGGGAGCACCCGGGCGCCGCGGGTGCCCTCCAGCCCATACTAGTACTATGGCAAATACTTGAGAAGGAATCCTTTTGAGAAAACCGGTCTGACAGTGGGAACGGTTTGGCAGTTTTTACGTATTTGTTCATAATTTCAGATTTGGCCACCCGAGCTTCGCCTGGGAACTTTTGGATGACAACCTAGTTCCAATCAAAAGGCGAAATACAAAACTTGGAGCCCCTTAGCTCATCCTGGTATAGTCGAAAATGATCCTTTTCTAGATAACTGGTGTCAAATTAATAATAGTTCGGCAGATTTTACGCATTCGTTCATATTATGAAATGGGAGCACCCGGGCGCCGCGGGTGCCCTCCAGCCCGTACTAGTACTATTGCAAATACTTGAAAAGGAATCCTTTTTAGAAAACCGGTCTGACAGTGGGAACGGTTCGGCAGTTTTTACGTATTTGTTCATAATTTCAGATTTGGCCACCCGAGCTTCGCCTGGGAACTTTTGGATGACAACCTAGTTCCAATCAAAAGGCGAAATATAAAACTTGGAGCCCCCTAGCTCATCCTGGTATAGTCGAAAACGATCCTTTTCTAGATAACTGGTGTCAAATTAATAATAGTTCGGCAGATTTTACGGATTCGTTCATATTATGAAATGGGAGCACCCGGGCGCCGCGGGTGCCCTCCAGCCCATGCTAGTACTATGGCAAATACTTGAAAAGGAATCCTTTTGAGAAAACCGGTCTGACAGTAGGAACATTTCGGCAGTTTTTACGTATTTGTTCATAATTTCAGATTTGGCCACCCGAGCTTCGCCTGGGAACTTTTGGATGACAACCTAGTTCCAATCAAAAGGCGAAATATAAAACTTGGAGCCCCCTAGCTCATGCTGGTATAGTCGAAAACGATCCTTTTCTAGATAACTGGTGTCAAATTAATAATAGTTCGGCAGATTTTACGCATTCGTTCATATTATGAAATGAGAGCACCCGGGCGCCGCGGGTGCCCTCCAGCCCATACTAGTACTATTGCAAATACTTGAAAAGGAATCCTTTTGAGAAAACCGGTCTGACAGTGGGAACGGTTCGGCAGTTTTTACGTATTTGTTCATAATTTCAGATTTGGCCACCCGAGCTTCGCCTGGGAACTTTTGGATGACAACCTAGTTCCAATCAAAAGGCGAAATATAAAACTTGGAGCCCCCTAGCTCATCCTGGTATAGTCGAAAACGATCCTTTTCTAGATAACTGGTGTCAAATTAATAATAGTTCGGCAGATTTTACGCATTCGTTCATATTATGAAATGGGAGCACCCGGGCGCCGCGGGTGCCCTCCAGCCCATACTAGTACTATGGCAAATACTTGAGAAGGAATCCTTTTGAGAAAACCGGTCTGACAGTGGGAACGGTTCGGCAGTTTTTACGTATTTGTTCATAATTTCATATTTGGCCACCCGAGCTTCGCCTGGGAACTTTTGGATGACAACCTAGTTCCAATCAAAAGGCGAAATATAAAACTTGGAGCCCCCTAGCTCATCCTGGTATAGTCGAAAACGATCCTTTTCTAGATAACTGGTGTCAAATTAATAATAGTTCGGCAGATTTTACGCATTCGTTCATATTATGAAATGGAAGCACCCGGGCGCCGCGGATGCCCTCCAGCCCATACTAGTACTATTGCAAATACTTGAAAAGGAATCCTTTTGAGAAAACCGGTCTGACAGTGGGAACGGTTCGGCAGTTTTTACGTATTTGTTCATAATTTCAGAGTTGGCCACCCGAGCTTCGCCTGGGAACTTTTGGATGACAACCTAGTTCCAATCAAAAGGCGAAATATAAAACTTGGAGCCCCCTAGCTCATCCTGGTATAGTCGAAAACGATCCTTTTCTAGATAACTGGTGTCAAATTAATAATAGTTCGGCAGATTTTACGCATTCGTTCTTATTATGAAATGGGAGCACCCGGGCGCCGCGGCTGCCCTCCTGCCCATACTAGTACTATGGCAAATACTTGAAAAGGAATCCTTTTGAGAAAACCGGTCTGACAGTGGGAACGGTTCGGCAGTTTTTACGTATTTGTTCATAATTTCAGATTTGGCCACCCGAGCTTCGCCTGGGAACTTTTGGATGACAACCTAGTTCCAATCAAAAGGCGAAATATAAAACTTGGAGCCCCCTAGCTCATCCTGGTATAGTCGAAAACGATCCTTTTCTAGATAACTGGTGTCAAATTAATAATAGTTCGGCAGATTTTACGCATTCGTTCATATTATAAAATGGAAGCACCCGGGCGCAGCGGATGCCCTCTAGCGCATACTAGTACTATTGCAAATACTTGAAAAGGAATCCTTTTGAGAAAACCGGTCTGACAGTGGGAACGGTTCGGCAGTTTTTACGTATTTGTTCATAATTTCAGATTTGGGCACCCGAGCTTCGCCTGGAAACTTTTGGATGACAACCTAGTTCCAATCAAAAGGCGAAACATAAAACTTGGAGCCCCCTAGCTCATCCTGGTATAGTCGAAAACGATCCTTTTCTAGATAACTGGTGTCAAATTAATAATAGTTCGGCAGATTTTACGCATTCGTTCTTATTATGAAATGGGAGCACCCGGGCGCCGCGGCTGCCCTCCTGCCCATACTAGTACTATGGCAAATATTTGAAAAGGAATCCTTTTGAGAAAACCGGTCTGACAATGGGAACGGTTCGGCAGTTTTTACGTATTTGTTCATAATTTCAGAGTTGGCCACCCGAGCTTCGCCTGGGAACTTTTGGATGACAACCTAGTTCCAATCAAAAGGCGAAATATAAAACTTGGAGCCCCCTAGCTCATCCTGGTATAGTCGAAAACGATCCTTTTCTAGATAACTGGTGTCAAATTAATAATAGTTCGGCAGATTTTACGCATTCGTTCTTATTATGAAATGGGAGCACCCGGGCGCCGCGGCTGCCCTCCTGCCCATACTAGTACTATGGCAAATACTTGAAAAGGAATCCTTTTGAGAAAACCGGTCTGACAGTGGGAACGGTTCGGCAGTTTTTACGTATTTGTTCATAATTTCAGATTTGGCCACCCGAGCTTCGCCTGGGAACTTTTGGATGACAACCTAGTTCCAATCAAAAGGCGAAATATAAAACTTGGAGCCCCCTAGCTCATCCTGGTATAGTCGAAAACGATCCTTTTCTAGATAACTGGTGTCAAATTAATAATAGTTCGGCAGATTTTACGCATTCGTTCATATTATAAAATGGAAGCACCCGGGCGCAGCGGATGCCCTCCAGCCCATACTAGTACTATTGCAAATACTTGAAAAGGAATCCTTTTGAGAAAACCGGTCTGACAGTGGGAACGGTTCGGCAGTTTTTACGTATTTGTTCATAATTTCAGATTTGGCCACCCGAGCTTCGCCTGGGAACTTTTGGATGACAACCTAGTTCCAATCAAAAGGCGAAACATAAAACTTGGAGCCCCCTAGCTCATCCTGGTATAGTCGAAAACGATCCTTTTCTAGATAACTGGTGTCAAATTAATAATAGTTCGGCAGATTTTACGCATTCGTTCATATTAAGAAATGGAAGCACCCGGGCGCCGCGGATGCCCTCCAGCCCATACTAGTACTATTGCAAATACTTGAAAAGGAATCCTTTTGAGAAAACCGGTCTGACAGTGGGAACGGTTCGGCAGTTTTTACGTATTTGTTCATAATTTCAGAGTTGGCCACCCGAGCTTCGCCTGGGAACTTTTGGATGACAACCTAGTTCCAATCAAAAGGCGAAATATAAAACTTGGAGCCCCCTAGCTCATCCTGGTATAATCGAAAACGATCCTTTTCTAGATAACTGGTGTCAAATTAATAATAGTTCGGCAGATTTTACGCATTCGTTCATATTAAGAAATGGAAGCACCCGGGCGCAGCGGATGCCCTCCAGCCCATACTAGTACTATTGCAAATACTTGAAAAGGAATCCTTTTGAGAAAACCGGTCTGACAGTGGGAACGGTTCGGCAGTTTTTACGTATTTGTTCATAATTTCAGATTTGGCCACCCGAGCTTCGCCTGGGAACTTTTGGATGACAACCTATTTCCAATCAAAAGGCGAAACATAAAACTTGGAGCCCCCTAGCTCATCCTGGTATAGTCGAAAACGATCCTTTTCTAGATAACTGGTGTCAAATTAATAATAGTTCGGCAGATTTTACCCATTCGTTCATATTATGAAATGGGAGCACCCGGGCGCCGCGGATGCCCTCCAGCCCATACTAGTACTATGGCAAATACTTGAAAAGGAATCCTTTTGAGAAAACCGGTCTGACAGTGGGAACGGTTCTGCAGTTTTTACGTATTTGTTCATAATTTCAGATTTGGCCACCCGAGCTTCGCCTGGGAACTTTTGGATGACAACCTAGTTCCAATCAAAAGGCGAAATATAAAACTTGGAGCCCCCTAGCTCATCCTGGTATAATCGAAAACGATCCTTTTCTAGATAACTGGTGTCAAATTAATAATAGTTCGGCAGATTTTACGCATTCGTTCATATTATGAAATGGGAGCACCCGGGCGCCGCGGGTGCCCTCCAGCCCATACTAGTACTATGGCAAATACTTGAAAAGGAATCCTTTTGAGAAAACCGGTCTGACAGTGGGAACGGTTCTGCAGTTTTTACGTATTTGTTCAAAATTTCAGATTTGGCCACCCGAGCTTCGCCTGGGAACTTTTGGATGACAACCTAGTTCCAATCAAAAGGCGAAATATAAAACTTGGAGCCCCCTAGCTCATCCTGGTATAGTCGAAAACGATCCTTTTCTAGATAACTGGTGTCAAATTAATAATAGTTCGGCAGATTTTACGCATTCGTTCATATTATGAAATGGGAGCACCCGGGCGCCGCGGGTGCCCTCCAGCCCATACTAGTACTATGGCAAATACTTGAAAAGGAATCCTTTTCAGAAAACCGGTCTGACAGTGGGAACGGTTCGGCAGTTTTTACGTATTTGTTCAAAATTTCAGATTTGGCCACCCGAGCTTCGCCTGGGAACTTTTGGATGACAACCTAGTTCCAATCAAAAGGCGAAATAGAAAACTTGGAGCCCCCTAGCTCATCCTGGTATAATCGAAAACGATCCTTTTCTAGATAACTGGTGTCAAATTAATAATAGTTCGGCAGATTTTACGCATTCGTTCATATTATGAAATGGGAGCACCCGGGCGCCGCGGGTGCCCTCCAGCCCATACTAGTACTATGGCAAATACTTGAAAAGGAATCCTTTTGAGAAAACCGGTCTGACAGTGGGAACGGTTCGGCAGTTTTTACGTATTTGTTCATAATTTCAGATTTGGCCACCCGAGGTTCGCCTGGGAACTTTTGGATGATAACCTAGTCCCAATCAAAAGGCGAAATATAAAACTTGGAGCCCCCTAGCTCATCCTGGTATAGTCGAAAACGATCCTTTTCTAGATAACTGGTGTCAAATTAATAATAGTTCGGCAGATTTTACGGATTCGTTCATATTATGAAATGGGAGCACCCCGGCGCCGCGGGTGCCCTCCAGCCCATACTAGTACTATGGCAAATACTTGAAAAGGAATCCTTTTGAGAAAACCGGTCTGACAGTGGGAACGGTTCGGCAGTTTTTACGTATTTGTTCATAATTTCAGATTTGGCCACCCGAGCTTCGCCTGGGAACTTTTGGATGACAACCTAGTTCCAATCAAAAGGCGAAACATAAAACTTGGAGCCCCCTAGCTCATCCTGGTATAGTCGAAAACGATCCTTTTCTAGATAACTGGTGTCAAATTAATAATAGTTCGGCAGATTTTACCCATTCGTTCATATTATGAAATGGGAGCACCCGGGCGCCGCGGATGCCCTCCAGCCCATACTAGTACTATGGCAAATACTTGAAAAGGAATCCTTTTGAGAAAACCGGTCTGACAGTGGGAACGGTTCTGCAGTTTTTACGTATTTGTTCATAATTTCAGATTTGGCCACCCGAGCTTCGCCTGGGAACTTTTGGATGACAACCTAGTTCCAATCAAAAGGCGAAATATAAAACTTGGAGCCCCCTAGCTCATCCTGGTATAGTCGAAAACGATCCTTTTCTAGATAACTGGTGTCAAATTAATAATAGTTCGGCAGATTTTACGGATTCGTTCATATTATGAAATGGGAGCACCCGGGCGACGCGGGTGCCCTCCAGCCCATACTAGTACTATGGCAAATACTTGAGAAGGAATCCTTTTGAGAAAACCGGTCTGACAGTGGGAACGGTTCGGCAGTTTTTACGTATTTGTTCATAATTTCATATTTGGCCACCCGAGCTTCGCCTGGGAACTTTTGGATGACAACCTAGTTCCAATCAAAAGGCGAAATATAAAACTTGGAGCCCCCTAGCTCATCCTGGTATAGTCGAAAACGATCCTTTTCTAGATAACTGGTGTCAAATTAATAATAGTTCGGCAGATTTTACGCATTCGTTCATATTATGAAATGGAAGCACCCGGGCGCCGCGGATGCCCTCCAGCCCATACTAGTACTATTGCAAATACTTGAAAAGGAATCCTTTTGAGAAAACCGGTCTGACAGTGGGAACGGTTCGGCAGTTTTTACGTATTTGTTCATAATTTCAGAGTTGGCCACCCGAGCTTCGCCTGGGAACTTTTGGATGACAACCTAGTTCAGATCAAAAGGCGAAATATAAAACTTGGAGCCCCCTAGCTCATCCTGGTATAGTCGAAAACGATCCTTTTCTAGATAACTGGTGTCAAATTAATAATAGTTCGGCAGATTTTACGCATTCGTTCATATCATGAAATGGGAGCACCCGGGCGCCGCGGGTGCCCTCCAGCCCATACTAGTACTATGGCAACTACTTGAAAAGGAATCCTTTTGAGAAAACCGGTCTGACAGTGGGAACGGTTCGGCAGTTTTTACGTATTTGTTCATAATTTCAGATTTGGCCACCCGAGCTTCGCCTGGGAACTTTTGGATGACAACCTAGTTCCAATCAAAAGGCGAAATATAAAACTTGGAGCCCCCTAGCTCATCCTGGTATAGTCGAAAACGATCCTTTTCTAGATAACTGGTGTCAAATTAATAATAGTTCGGCAGATTTTACGCATTCGTTCATATTATGAAATGAAAGCACCCGGGCGCCGCGGATGCCCTCCAGCCCATACTAGTACTATTGCAAATACTTGAAAAGGAATCCTTTTGAGAAAACCGGTCTGACAGTGGGAACGGTTCGGCAGTTTTTACGTATTTGTTCATAATTTCAGAGTTGGCCACCCGAGCTTCGCCTGGGAACTTTTGGATGACAACCTAGTTCCAATCAAAAGGCGAAATATAAAACTTGGAGCCCCCTAGCTCATCCTGGTATAGTCGAAAACGATCCTTTTCTAGATAACTGGTGTCAAATTAATAATAGTTCGGCAGATTTTACGCATTCGTTCATATTATGAAATGGGAGCACCCGGGCGCCGCGGGTGCCCTCCAGCCCATACTAGTACTATGGCAAATACTTGAAAAGGAATCCTTTTGAGAAAACCGGTCTGACAGTGGGAACGGTTCGGCAGTTTTTACGTATTTGTTCAAAATTTCAGATTTGGCCACCCGAGCTTCGCCTGGGAACTTTTGGATGACAACCTAGTTCCAATCAAAAGGCGAAATATAAAACTTGGAGCCCCCTAGCTCATCCTGGTATAGTCGAAAACGATCCTTTTCTAGATAACTGGTGTCAAATTAATAATAGTTCGGCAGATTTTACGCATTCGTTCATATTATGAAATGGGAGCACCCGGGCGCCGCGGATGCCCTCCAGCCCATACTAGTACTATGGCAAATACTTGAAAAGGAATCCTTTTGAGAAAACCGGTCTGACAGTGGGAACGGTTCGGCAGTTTTTACGTATTTGTTCAAAATTTCAGATTTGGCCACCCGAGCTTCGCCTGGGAACTTTTGGATGACAACCTAGTTCCAATCAAAAGGCGAAATATAAAACTTGGAGCCCCCTAGCTCATCCTGGTATAGTCGAAAACGATCCTTTTCTAGATAACTGGTGTCAAATTAATAATAGTTCGGCAGATTTTACGGATTCGTTCATATTGTGAAATGGGAGCACCCGGGCGCCGCGGGTGCCCTCCAGCCCATACTAGTACTATGGCAAATACTTGAAAAGGAATCCTTTTGAGAAAACCGGTCTGACAGTGGGAACGGTTCGGCAGTTTTTACGTATTTGTTCATAATTTCAGATTTGGCCACCCGAGGTTCGCCTGGGAACTTTTGGATGATAACCTAGTCCCAATCAAAAGGCGAAATATAAAACTTGGAGCCCCCTAGCTCATCCTGGTATAGTCGAAAACGATCCTTTTCTAGATAACTGGTGTCAAATTAATAATAGTTCGGCAGATTTTACGGATTCGTTCATATTATGAAATGGGAGCACCCCGGCGCCGCGGGTGCCCTCCAGCCCATACTAGTACTATGGCAAATACTTGAAAAGGAATCCTTTTGAGAAAACCGGTCTGACAGTGGGAACGGTTCGGCAGTTTTTACGTATTTGTTCATAATTTCAGATTTGGCCACCCGAGCTTCGCCTGGGAACTTTTGGATGACAACCTAGTTCCAATCAAAAGGCGAAACATAAAACTTGGAGCCCCCTAGCTCATCCTGGTATAGTCGAAAACGATCCTTTTCTAGATAACTGGTGTCAAATTAATAATAGTTCGGCAGATTTTACCCATTCGTTCATATTATGAAATGGGAGCACCCGGGCGCCGCGGATGCCCTCCAGCCCATACTAGTACTATGGCAAATACTTGAAAAGGAATCCTTTTGAGAAAACCGGTCTGACAGTGGGAACGGTTCTGCAGTTTTTACGTATTTGTTCATAATTTCAGATTTGGCCACCCGAGCTTCGCCTGGGAACTTTTGGATGACAACCTAGTTCCAATCAAAAGGCGAAAAATAAAACTTGGAGCCCCCTAGCTCATCCTGGTATAGTCGAAAACGATCCTTTTCTAGATAACTGGTGTCAAATTAATAATAGTTCGGCAGATTTTACGGATTCGTTCATATTATGAAATGGGAGCACCCGGGCGACGCGGGTGCCCTCCAGCCCATACTAGTACTATGGCAAATACTTGAGAAGGAATCCTTTTGAGAAAACCGGTCTGACAGTGGGAACGGTTCGGCAGTTTTTACGTATTTGTTCATAATTTCATATTTGGCCACCCGAGCTTCGCCTGGGAACTTTTGGATGACAACCTAGTTCCAATCAAAAGGCGAAATATAAAACTTGGAGCCCCCTAGCTCATCCTGGTATAGTCGAAAACGATCCTTTTCTAGATAACTGGTGTCAAATTAATAATAGTTCGGCAGATTTTACGCATTCGTTCATATTATGAAATGGAAGCACCCGGGCGCCGCGGATGCCCTCCAGCCCATACTAGTACTATTGCAAATACTTGAAAAGGAATCCTTTTGAGAAAACCGGTCTGACAGTGGGAACGGTTCGGCAGTTTTTACGTATTTGTTCATAATTTCAGAGTTGGCCACCCGAGCTTCGCCTGGGAACTTTTGGATGACAACCTAGTTCAGATCAAAAGGCGAAATATAAAACTTGGAGCCCCCTAGCTCATCCTGGTATAGTCGAAAACGATCCTTTTCTAGATAACTGGTGTCAAATTAATAATAGTTCGGCAGATTTTACGCATTCGTTCATATCATGAAATGGGAGCACCCGGGCGCCGCGGGTGCCCTCCAGCCCATACTAGTACTATGGCAACTACTTGAAAAGGAATCCTTTTGAGAAAACCGGTCTGACAGTGGGAACGGTTCGGCAGTTTTTACGTATTTGTTCATAATTTCAGATTTGGCCACCCGAGCTTCGCCTGGGAACTTTTGGATGACAACCTAGTTCCAATCAAAAGGCGAAATATAAAACTTGGAGCCCCCTAGCTCATCCTGGTATAGTCGAAAACGATCCTTTTCTAGATAACTGGTGTCAAATTAATAATAGTTCGGCAGATTTTACGCATTCGTTCATATTATGAAATGAAAGCACCCGGGCGCCGCGGATGCCCTCCAGCCCATACTAGTACTATTGCAAATACTTGAAAAGGAATCCTTTTGAGAAAACCGGTCTGACAGTGGGAACGGTTCGGCAGTTTTTACGTATTTGTTCATAATTTCAGAGTTGGCCACCCGAGCTTCGCCTGGGAACTTTTGGATGACAACCTAGTTCCAATCAAAAGGCGAAATATAAAACTTGGAGCCCCCTAGCTCATCCTGGTATAGTCGAAAACGATCCTTTTCTAGATAACTGGTGTCAAATTAATAATAGTTCGGCAGATTTTACGCATTCGTTCATATTATGAAATGGGAGCACCCGGGCGCCGCGGGTGCCCTCCAGCCCATACTAGTACTATGGCAAATACTTGAAAAGGAATCCTTTTGAGAAAACCGGTCTGACAGTGGGAACGGTTCGGCAGTTTTTACGTATTTGTTCAAAATTTCAGATTTGGCCACCCGAGCTTCGCCTGGGAACTTTTGGATGACAACCTAGTTCCAATCAAAAGGCGAAATATAAAACTTGGAGCCCCCTAGCTCATCCTGGTATAGTCGAAAACGATCCTTTTCTAGATAACTGGTGTCAAATTAATAATAGTTCGGCAGATTTTACGCATTCGTTCATATTATGAAATGGGAGCACCCGGGCGCCGCGGATGCCCTCCAGCCCATACTAGTACTATGGCAAATACTTGAAAAGGAATCCTTTTGAGAAAACCGGTCTGACAGTGGGAACGGTTCGGCAGTTTTTACGTATTTGTTCAAAATTTCAGATTTGGCCACCCGAGCTTCGCCTGGGAACTTTTGGATGACAACCTAGTTCCAATCAAAAGGCGAAATATAAAACTTGGAGCCCCCTAGCTCATCCTGGTATAGTCGAAAACGATCCTTTTCTAGATAACTGGTGTCAAATTAATAATAGTTCGGCAGATTTTACGGATTCGTTCATATTATGAAATGGGAGCACCCGGGCGCCGCGGGTGCCCTCCAGCCCATACTAGTACTATGGCAAATACTTGAAAAGGAATCCTTTTGAGAAAACCGGTCTGACAGTGGGAACGGTTCGGCAGTTTTTACGTATTTGTTCATAATTTCAGATTTGGCCACCCGAGGTTCGCCTGGGAACTTTTGGATGATAACCTAGTCCCAATCAAAAGGCGAAATATAAAACTTGGAGCCCCCTAGCTCATCCTGGTATAGTCGAAAACGATCCTTTTCTAGATAACTGGTGTCAAATTAATAATAGTTCGGCAGATTTTACGGATTCGTTCATATTATGAAATGGGAGCACCCGGGCGCCGCGGGTGCCCTCCAGCCCATACTAGTACTATGGCAAATACTTGAAAAGGAATCCTTTTGAGAAAACCGGTCTGACAGTGGGAACGGTTCGGCAGTTTTTACGTATTTGTTCATAATTTCAGATTTGGCCACCCGAGCTTCGCCTGGGAACTTTTGGATAACAACCTAGTTCCAATCAAAAGGCGAAACATAAAACTTGGAGCCCCCTAGCTCATCCTGGTATAGTCGAAAACGATCCTTTTCTAGATAACTGGTGTCAAATTAATAATAGTTCGGCAGATTTTACCCATTCGTTCATATTATGAAATGGGAGCACCCGGGCGCCGCGGATGCCCTCCAGCCCATACTAGTACTATTGCAAATACTTGAAAAGGAATCCTTTTGAGAAAACCGGTCTGACAGTGGGAACGGTTCGGCAGTTTTTACGTATTTGTTCATAATTTCAGAGTTGGCCACCCGAGCTTCGCCTGGGAACTTTTGGATGACAACCTAGTTCAGATCAAAAGGCGAAATATAAAACTTGGAGCCCCCTAGCTCATCCTGGTATAGTCGAAAACGATCCTTTTCTAGATAACTGGTGTCAAATTAATAATAGTTCGGCAGATTTTACGCATTCGTTCATATCATGAAATGGGAGCACCCGGGCGCCGCGGGTGCCCTCCAGCCCATACTAGTACTATGGCAACTACTTGAAAAGGAATCCTTTTGAGAAAACCGGTCTGACAGTGGGAACGGTTCGGCAGTTTTTACGTATTTGTTCATAATTTCAGATTTGGCCACCCGAGCTTCGCCTGGGAACTTTTGGATGACAACCTAGTTCCAATCAAAAGGCGAAATATAAAACTTGGAGCCACCTAGCTCATCCTGGTATAGTCGAAAACGATCCTTTTCTAGATAACTGGTGTCAAATTAATAATAGTTCGGCAGATTTTACGCATTCGTTCATATTATGAAATGAAAGCACCCGGGCGCCGCGGATGCCCTCCAGCCCATACTAGTACTATTGCAAATACTTGAAAAGGAATCCTTTTGAGAAAACCGGTCTGACAGTGGGAACGGTTCGGCAGTTTTTACGTATTTGTTCATAATTTCAGAGTCGGCCACCCCAGCTTCGCCTGGGAACTTTTGGATGACAACCTAGTTCCAATCAAAAGGCGAAATATAAAACTTGGAGCCCCCTAGCTCATCCTGGTATAGTCGAAAACGATCCTTTTCTAGATAACTGGTGTCAAATTAATAATAGTTCGGCAGATTTTACGCATTCGTTCATATTATGAAATGGGAGCACCCGGGCGCCGCGGGTGCCCTCCAGCCCATACTAGTACTATGGCAAATACTTGAAAAGGAATCCTTTTGAGAAAACCGGTCTGACAGTGGGAACGGTTCGGCAGTTTTTACGTATTTGTTCAAAATTTCAGATTTGGCCACCCGAGCTTCGCCTGGGAACTTTTGGATGACAACCTAGTTCCAATCAAAAGGCGAAATATAAAACTTGGAGCCCCCTAGCTCATCCTGGTATAGTCGAAAACGATCCTTTTCTAGATAACTGGTGTCAAATTAATAATAGTTCGGCAGATTTTACGCATTCGTTCATATTATGAAATGGGAGCACCCGGGCGCCGCGGATGCCCTCCAGCCCATACTAGTACTATGGCAAATACTTGAAAAGGAATCCTTTTGACAAAACCGGTCTGACAGTGGGAACGGTTCGGCAGTTTTTACGTATTCGTTCATAATTTCAGATTTGGCCACCCGAGCTTCGCCTGGGAACTTTTGGATGACAACCTAGTTCCAATCAAAAGGCGAAATATAAAACTTGGAGCCCCCTAGCTCATCCTGGTATAGTCGAAAACGATCCTTTTCTAGATAACTGGTGTCAAATTAATAATAGTTCGGCAGATTTTACGGATTCGTTCATATTATGAAATGGGAGCACCCAGGCGCCGCGGGTGCCCTCCAGCCCATACTAGTACTATGGCAAATACTTGAAAAGGAATCCTTTTGAGAAAACCGGTCTGACAGTGGGAACGGTTCGGCAGTTTTTACGTATTTGTTCATAATTTCAGATTTGGCCACCCGAGCTTCGCCTGGGAACTTTTGGATGACAACCTAGTTCCAATCAAAAGGCGAAATATAAAACTTGGAGCCCCCTAGCTCATCCTGGTATAGTCGAAAACTATCCTTTTCTAGATAACTGGTGTCAAATTAATAATAGTTCGGCAGATTTTACAGATTCGTTCATATTATGAAATGGGAGCACCCGGGCTCCGCGGGTGCCCTCCAGCCCATACTAGTACTATGGCAAATACTTGAAAAGGAATCCTTTTGAGAAAACCGGTCTGACAGTGGGAACGGTTCGGCAGTTTTTACGTATTTGTTCATAATTTCAGATTTGGCCGCCCGAGCTTCGCCTGGGAACTTTTGGATGACAACCTAGTTCCAATCAAAAGGCGAAACATAAAACTTGGAGCCCCCTAGCTCATCCTGGTATAGTCGAAAACGATCCTTTTCTAGATAACTGGTGTCAAATTAATAATAGTTCGGCAGATTTTACGGATTCGTTCATATTATGAAATGGGAGCACCCGGGCGACGCGGGTGCCCTCCAGCCCATACTAGTACTATGGCAAATACTTGAGAAGGAATCCTTTTGAGAAAACCGGTCTGACAGTGGGAACGGTTCGGCAGTTTTTACGTATTTGTTCATAATTTCATATTTGGCCACCCGAGCTTCGCCTGGGAACTTTTGGATGACAACCTAGTTCCAATCAAAAGGCGAAATATAAAACTTGGAGCCCCCTAGCTCATCCTGGTATAGTCGAAAACGATCCTTTTCTAGATAACTGGTGTCAAATTAATAATAGTTCGGCAGATTTTACGCATTCGTTCATATTATGAAATGGAAGCACCCGGGCGCCGCGGATGCCCTCCAGCCCATACTAGTACTATTGCAAATACTTGAAAAGGAATCCTTTTGAGAAAACCGGTCTGACAGTGGGAACAGTTCGGCAGTTTTTACGTATTTGTTCATAATTTCAGAGTTGGCCACCCGAGCTTCGCCTGGGAACTTTTGGATGACAACCTAGTTCCAATCAAAAGGCGAAATATAAAACTTGGAGCCCCCTAGCTCATCCTGGTATAGTCGAAAACGATCTTTTTCTAGATAACTGGTGTCAAATTAATAATAGTTCGGCAGATTTTACGCATTCGTTCATATCATGAAATGGGAGCACCCGGGCGCCGCGGGTGCCCTCCAGCCCATACTAGTACTATTGCAAATACTTGAAAAGGAATCCTTTTGAGAAAACCGGTCTGACAGTGGGAACGGTTCGGCAGTTTTTACGTATTTGTTCATAATTTCAGATTTGGCCACCCGAGCTTCGCCTGGGAACTTTTGGATGACAACCTAGTTCCAATCAAAAGGCGAAATATAAAACTTGGAGCCCCCTAGCTCATCCTGGTATAGTCGAAAACGATCCTTTTCTAGATAACTGGTGTCAAATTAATAATAGTTCGGCAGATTTTACGCATTCGTTCATATTATGAAATGGAAGCACCCGGGCGCCGCGGATGCCCTCCAGCCCATACTAGTACTATTGCAAATACTTGAAAAGGAATCCTTTTGAGAAAACCGGTCTGACAGTGGGAACGGTTCGGCAGTTTTTACGTATTTGTTCATAATTTCAGAGTTGGCCACCCGAGCTTCGCCTGGGAACTTTTGGATGACAACCTAGTTCCAATCAAAAGGCGAAATATAAAACTTGGAGCCCCCTAGCTCATCCTGGTATAGTCGAAAACGATCCTTTTCTAGATAACTGGTGTCAAATTAATAATAGTTCGGCAGATTTTCCGCATTCGTTCATATTATGAAATGGGAGCACCCGGGCGCCGCGGGTGCCCTCCAGCCCATACTAGTACTATGGCAAATACTTGAAAAGGAATCCTTTTGAGAAAACCGGTCTGACAGTGGGAACGGTTCGGCAGTTTTTACGTATTTGTTCAAAATTTCAGATTTGGCCACCCGAGCTTCGCCTGGGAACTTTTGGATGACAACTTAGTTCCAATCAAAAGGCGAAATATAAAACTTGGAGCCCCCTAGCTCATCCTGGTATAGTCGAAAACGATCCTTTTCTAGATAACTGGTGTCAAATTAATAATAGTTCGGCAGATTTTACGCATTCGTTCATATTATGAAATGGGAGCACCCGGGCGCTGCGGATGCCCTCCAGCCCATACTAGTACTATGGCAAATACTTGAAAAGGAATCCTTTTGAGAAAACCGGTCTGACAGTGGGAACGGTTCGGCAGTTTTTACGTATTTGTTCATAATTTCAGATTTGGCCACCCGAGCTTCGCCTGGGAACTTTTGGATGACAACCTAGTTCCAATCAAAAGGCGAAATATAAAACTTGGAGCCCCCTAGCTCATCCTGGTATAGTCGAAAACTATCCTTTTCTAGATAACTGGTGTCAAATTAATAATAGTTCGGCAGATTTTACAGATTCGTTCATATTATGAAATGGGAGCACCCGGGCGCCGCGGGTGCCCTCCAGCCTATACTAGTACTATGGCAAATACTTGAAAAGGAATCCTTTTGAGAAAACCGGTCTGACAGTGGGAACGGTTCGGCAGTTTTTACGTATTTGTTCATAATTTCAGATTTGGCCACCCGAGCTTCGCCTGGGAACTTTTGGATGACAACCTAGTTCCATTCAAAAGGCGAAATATAAAACTTGGAGCCCCCTAGCTCATCCTGGTATAGTCGAAAACGATCCTTTTCTAGATAACTGGTGTCAAATTAATAATAGTTCGGCAGATTTTACGGATTCGTTCATATTATGAAATGGGAGCACCCAGGCGCCGCGGGTGCCCTCCAGCCCATACTAGTACTATGGCAAATACTTGAAAAGGAATCCTTTTGAGAAAACCGGTCTGACAGTGGGAACGGTTCGGCAGTTTTTACGTATTTGTTCATAATTTCAGATTTGGCCACCCGAGCTTCGCCTGGGAACTTTTGGATGACAACCTAGTTCCAATCAAAAGGCGAAATATAAAACTTGGAGCCCCCTAGCTCATCCTGGTATAGTCGAAAACGATCCTTTTCTAGATAACTGGTGTCAAATTAATAATAGTTCGGCAGATTTTACGCATTCGTTCATATTATGAAATGGGAGCACCCGGGCGCCGCGGATGCCCTCCAGCCCATACTAGTACTATGGCAAATACTTGAAAAGGAATCCTTTTGAGAAAACCGGTCTGACAGTGGGAACGGTTCGGCAGTTTTTACGTATTTGTTCATAATTTCAGATTTGGCCACCCGAGCTTCGCCTGGGAACTTTTGGATGACAACCTAGTTCCAATCAAAAGGCGAAATATAAAACTTGGAGCCCCCTAGCTCATCCTGGTATAGTCGAAAACTATCCTTTTCTAGATAACTGGTGTCAAATTAATAATAGTTCGGCAGATTTTACAGATTCGTTCATATTATGAAATGGGAGCACCCGGGCGCCGCGGGTGCCCTCCAGCCTATACTAGTACTATGGCAAATACTTGAAAAGGAATCCTTTTGAGAAAACCGGTCTGACAGTGGGAACGGTTCGGCAGTTTTTACGTATTTGTTCATAATTTCAGATTTGGCCACCCGAGCTTCGCCTGGGAACTTTTGGATGACAACCTAGTTCCATTCAAAAGGCGAAATATAAAACTTGGAGCCCCCTAGCTCATCCTGGTATAGTCGAAAACGATCCTTTTCTAGATAACTGGTGTCAAATTAATAATAGTTCGGCAGATTTTACGGATTCGTTCATATTATGAAATGGGAGCACCCGGGCGCCGCGGGTGCCCTCCAGCCCATACTAGTACTATGGCAAATACTTGAAAAGGAATCCTTTTGAGAAAACCGGTCTGACAGTGGGAACGGTTCGGCAGTTTTTACGTATTTGTTCATAATTTCATATTTGGCCACCCGAGCTTCGCCTGGGAACTTTTGGATGACAACCTAGTTCCAATCAAAAGGCGAAATATAAAACTTGGAGCCCCCTAGCTCATCCTGGTATAGTCGAAAACGATCCTTTTCTAGATAACTGGTGTCAAATTAATAATAGTTCGGCAGATTTTACGCATTCGTTCATATTATGAAATGGAAGCACCCGGGCGCCGCGGATGCCCTCCAGCCCATACTAGTACTATTGCAAATACTTGAAAAGGAATCCTTTTGAGAAAACCGGTCTGACAGTGGGAACGGTTCGGCAGTTTTTACGTATTTGTTCATAATTTCAGAGTTGGCCACCCGAGCTTCGCCTGGGAACTTTTGGATGACAACCTAGTTCCAATCAAAAGGCGAAATATAAAACTTGGAGCCCCCTAGCTCATCCTGGTATAGTCGAAAACGATCTTTTTCTAGATAACTGGTGTCAAATTAATAATAGTTCGGCAGATTTTACGCATTCGTTCATATCATGAAATGGGAGCACCCGGGCGCCGCGGGTGCCCTCCAGCCCATACTAGTACTATGGCAACTACTTGAAAAGGAATCCTTTTGAGAAAACCGGTCTGACAGTGGGAACGGTTCGGCAGTTTTTACGTATTTGTTCATAATTTCAGATTTGGCCACCCGAGCTTCGCCTGGGAACTTTTGGATGACAACCTAGTTCCAATCAAAAGGCGAAATATAAAACTTGGAGCCCCCTAGCTCATCCTGGTATAGTCGAAAACGATCCTTTTCTAGATAACTGGTGTCAAATTAATAATAGTTCGGCAGATTTTACGCATTCGTTCATATTATGAAATGGAAGCACCCGGGCGCCGCGGATGCCCTCCAGCCCATACTAGTACTATTGCAAATACTTGAAAAGGAATCCTTTTGAGAAAACCGGTCTGACAGTGGGAACGGTTCGGCAGTTTTTACGTATTTGTTCATAATTTCAGAGTTGGCCACCCGAGCTTCGCCTGGGAACTTTTGGATGACAACCTAGTTCCAATCAAAAGGCGAAATATAAAACTTGGAGCCCCCTAGCTCATCCTGGTATAGTCGAAAACGATCCTTTTCTAGATAACTGGTGTCAAATTAATAATAGTTCGGCAGATTTTACGCATTCGTTCATATTATGAAATGGAAGCACCCGGGCGCCGCGGATGCCCTCCAGCCCATACTAGTACTATTGCAAATACTTGAAAAGGAATCCTTTTGAGAAAACCGGTCTGACAGTGGGAACAGTTCGGCAGTTTTTACGTATTTGTTCATAATTTCAGAGTTGGCCACCCGAGCTTCGCCTGGGAACTTTTGGATGACAACCTAGTTCCAATCAAAAGGCGAAATATAAAACTTGGAGCCCCCTAGCTCATCCTGGTATAGTCGAAAACGATCTTTTTCTAGATAACTGGTGTCAAATTAATAATAGTTCGGCAGATTTTACGCATTCGTTCATATCATGAAATGGGAGCACCCGGGCGCCGCGGGTGCCCTCCAGCCCATACTAGTACTATTGCAAATACTTGAAAAGGAATCCTTTTGAGAAAACCGGTCTTACAGTGGGAACGGTTCGGCAGTTTTTACGTATTTGTTCATAATTTCAGATTTGGCCACCCGAGCTTCGCCTGGGAACTTTTGGATGACAACCTAGTTCCAATCAAAAGGCGAAATATAAAACTTGGAGCCCCCTAGCTCATCCTGGTATAGTCGAAAACGATCCTTTTCTAGATAACTGGTGTCAAATTAATAATAGTTCGGCAGATTTTACGCATTCGTTCATATTATGAAATGGAAGCACCCGGGCGCCGCGGATGCCCTCCAGCCCATACTAGTACTATTGCAAATACTTGAAAAGGAATCCTTTTGAGAAAACCGGTCTGACAGTGGGAACGGTTCGGCAGTTTTTACGTATTTGTTCATAATTTCAGATTTGGCCACCCGAGCTTCGCCTGGGAACTTTTGGATGACAACCTAGTTCCATTCAAAAGGCGAAATATAAAACTTGGAGCCCCCTAGCTCATCCTGGTATAGTCGAAAACGATCCTTTTCTAGATAACTGGTGTCAAATTAATAATAGTTCGGCAGATTTTACGGATTCGTTCATATTATGAAATGGGAGCACCCAGGCGCCGCGGGTGCCCTCCAGCCCATACTAGTACTATGGCAAATACTTGAAAAGGAATCCTTTTGAGAAAACCGGTCTGACAGTGGGAACGGTTCGGCAGTTTTTACGTATTTGTTCATAATTTCAGATTTGGCCACCCGAGCTTCGCCTGGGAACTTTTGGATGACAACCTAGTTCCAATCAAAAGGCGAAATATAAAACTTGGAGCCCCCTAGCTCATCCTGGTATAGTCGAAAACGATCCTTTTCTAGATAACTGGTGTCAAATTAATAATAGTTCGGCAGATTTTACGGATTCGTTCATATTATGAAATGGGAGCACCCGGGCGCCGCGGTTGCCCTCCAGCCCATACTAGTACTATGGCAAATACTTGAAAAGGAATCCTTTTGAGAAAACCGGTCTGACAGTGGGAACGGTTCGGCAGTTTTTACGTATTTGTTCAAAATTTCAGATTTGGCCACCCGAGCTTCGCCTGGGAACTTTTGGATGACAACTTAGTTCCAATCAAAAGGCGAAATATAAAACTTGGAGCCCCCTAGCTCATCCTGGTATAGTCGAAAACGATCCTTTTCTAGATAACTGGTGTCAAATTAATAATAGTTCGGCAGATTTTACGCATTCGTTCATATTATGAAATGGGAGCACCCGGGCGCCGCGGATGCCCTCCAGCCCATACTAGTACTATGGCAAATACTTGAAAAGGAATCCTTTTGAGAAAACCGGTCTGACAGTGGGAACGGTTCGGCAGTTTTTACGTATTTGTTCATAATTTCAGATTTGGCCACCCGAGCTTCGCCTGGGAACTTTTGGATGACAACCTAGTTCCAATCAAAAGGCGAAATATAAAACTTGGAGCACCCTAGCTCATCCTGGTATAGTCGAAAACTATCCTTTTCTAGATAACTGGTGTCAAATTAATAATAGTTCGGCAGATTTTACAGATTCGTTCATATTATGAAATGGGAGCACCCGGGCGCCGCGGGTGCCCTCCAGCCTATACTAGTACTATGGCAAATACTTGAAAAGGAATCCTTTTGAGAAAACCGGTCTGACAGTGGGAACGGTTCGCCAGTTTTTACGTATTTGTTCATAATTTCAGATTTGGCCACCCGAGCTTCGCCTGGGAACTTTTGGATGACAACCTAGTTCCATTCAAAAGGCGAAATATAAAACTTGGAGCCCCCTAGCTCATCCTGGTATAGTCGAAAACGATCCTTTTCTAGATAACTGGTGTCAAATTAATAATAGTTCGGCAGATTTTACGGATTCGTTCATATTATGAAATGGGAGCACCCGGGCGCCGCGGGTGCCCTCCAGCCCATACTAGTACTATGACAAATACTTGAAAAGGAATCCTTTTGAGAAAACCGGTCTGACAGTGGGAACGGTTCGGCAGTTTTTACGTATTTGTTCATAATTTCAGATTTGGCCACCCGAGCTTCGCCTGGGAACTTTTGGATGACAACCTAGTTCCAATCAAAAGGCGAAACATAAAACTTGGAGCCCCCTAGCTCATCCTGGTATAATCGAAAACGATCCTTTTCTAGATAACTGGTGTCAAATTAATAATAGTTCGGCAGATTTTACGGATTCGTTCATATTATGAAATGGGAGCACCCGGGCGCCGCGGATGCCCTCCAGCCCATACTAGTACTATGGCAAATACTTGAAAAGGAATCCTTTTGAGAAAACCGGTCTGACAGTGGGAACGGTTCTGCAGTTTTTACGTATTTGTTCATAATTTCAGATTTGGCCACCCGAGCTTCGCCTGGGAACTTTTGGATGACAACCTAGTTCCAATCAAAAGGCGAAATATAAAACTTGGAGCCCCCTAGCTCATCCTGGTATAGTCGAAAACGATCCTTTTCTAGATAACTGGTGTCAAATTAATAATAGTTCGGCAGATTTTACGGATTCGTTCATATTATGAAATGGGAGCACCCGGGCGCCGCGGGTGCCCTCCAGCCCATACTAGTAGTATGGCAAATACTTGAGAAGGAATCCTTTTGAGAAAACCGGTCTGACAGTGGGAACGGTTCGGCAGTTTTTACGTATTTGTTCATAATTTCATATTTGGCCACCCGAGCTTCGCCTGGGAACTTTTGGATGACAACCTAGTTCCAATCAAAAGGCGAAATATAAAACTTGGAGCCCCCTAGCTCATCCTGGTATAGTCGAAAACGATCCTTTTCTAGATAACTGTTGTCAAATTAATAATAGTTCGGCAGATTTTACGCATTCGTTCATATTATGAAATGGAAGCACCCGGGCGCCGCGGATGCCCTCCAGCCCATACTAGTACTATTGCAAATACTTGAAAAGGAATCCTTTTGAGAAAACCGGTCTGACAGTGGGAACGGTTCGGCAGTTTTTACGTATTTGTTCATAATTTCAGAGTTGGCCACCCGAGCTTCGCCTGGGAACTTTTGGATGACAACCTAGTTCCAATCAAAAGGCGAAATATAAAACTTGGAGCCCCCTAGCTCATCCTGGTATAGTCGAAAACGATCCTTTTCTAGATAACTGGTGTCAAATTAATAATAGTTCGGCAGATTTTACGGATTCGTTCATATTATGAAATGGGAGCACCCGGGCGCCGCGGGTGCCCTCCAGCCCATACTAGTACTATGGCAAATACTTGAAAAGGAATCCTTTTGAGAAAACCGGTCTGACAGTGGGAACGGTTCGGCAGTTTTTACGTATTTGTTCATAATTTCAGATTTGGCCACCCGAGGTTCGCCTGGGAACTTTTGGATGATAACCTAGTTCCAATCAAAAGGCGAAATATAAAACTTGGAGCCCCCTAGCTCATCCTGGTATAGTCGAAAACGATCCTTTTCTAGATAACTGGTGTCAAATTAATAATAGTTCGGCAGATTTTACGGATTCGTTCATATTATGAAATGGGAGCACCCGGGCGCCGCGGGTGCCCTCCAGCCCATACTAGTAGTATGGCAAATACTTGAGAAGGAATCCTTTTGAGAAAACCGGTCTGACAGTGGGAACGGTTCGGCAGTATTTACGTATTTGTTCATAATTTCATATTTGGCCACCCGAGCTTCGCCTGGGAACTTTTGGATGACAACCTAGTTCCAATCAAAAGGCGAAATATAAAACTTGGAGCCCCCTAGCTCATCCTGGTATAGTCGAAAACGATCCTTTTCTAGATAACTGTTGTCAAATTAATAATAGTTCGGCAGATTTTACGCATTCGTTCATATTATGAAATGGAAGCACCCGGGCGCCGCGGATGCCCTCCAGCCCATACTAGTACTATTGCAAATACTTGAAAAGGAATCCTTTTGAGAAAACCGGTCTGACAGTGGGAACGGTTCGGCAGTTTTTACGTATTTGTTCATAATTTCAGAGTTGGCCACCCGAGCTTCGCCTGGGAACTTTTGGATGACAACCTAGTTCCAATCAAAAGGCGAAATATAAAACTTGAAGCCCCCTAGCTCATCCTGGTATAGTCGAAAACGATCCTTTTCTAGATAACTGGTGTCAAATTAATAATAGTTCGGCAGATTTTACGCATTCGTTCATATCATGAAATGGGAGCACCCGGGCGCCGCGGGTGCCCTCCAGCCCATACTAGTACTATGGCAAATACTTGAAAAGGAATCCTTTTGAGAAAACCGGTCTGACAGTGGGAACGGTTCGGCAGTTTTTACGTATTTGTTCATAATTTCAGATTTGGCCACCCGAGCTACGCCTGGGAACTTTTGGATGACAACCTAGTTCCAATCAAAAGGCGAAATATAAAACTTGGAGCCCCCTAGCTCATCCTGGTATAGTCGAAAACGATCCTTTTCTAGATAACTGGTGTCAAATTAATAATAGTTCGGCAGATTTTACAGATTCGTTCATATTATGAAATGGGAGCACCCGGGCTCCGCGGGTGCCCTCCAGCCCATACTAGTACTATGGCAAATACTTGAAAAGGAGTCCTTTTGAGAAAACCGGTCTGACAGTGGGAACGGTTCGGCAGTTTTTACGTATTTGTTCATAATTTCAGATTTGGCCACCCGAGCTTAGCCTGGGAACTTTTGGATGACAACCTAGTTCCATTCAAAAGGCGAAATATAAAACTTGGAGCCCCCTAGCTCATCCTGGTATAGTCGAAAACGATCCTTTTCTAGATAACTGGTGTCAAATTAATAATAGTTCGGCAGATTTTACGGATTCGTTCATATTATGAAATGGGAGCACCCAGGCGCCGCGGGTGCCCTCCAGCCCATACTAGTACTATGGCAAATACTTGAAAAGGAATCCTTTTGAGAAAACCGGTCTGACAGTGGGAACGGTTCGGCAGTTTTTACGTATTTGTTCATAATTTCAGATTTGGCCACCCGAGCTTCGCCTGGGAACTTTTGGATGACAACCTAGTTCCAATCAAAAGGCGAAATATAAAACTTGGAGCCCCCTAGCTCATCCTGGTATAGTCGAAAACGATCCTTTTCTAGATAACTGGTGTCAAATTAATAATAGTTCGGCAGATTTTACGGATTCGTTCATATTATGAAATGGGAGCACCCGGGCGCCGCGGGTGCCCTCCAGCCCATACTAGTACTATGGCAAATACTTGAAAAGGAATCCTTTTGAGAAAACCGGTCTGACAGTGGGAACGGTTCGGCAGTTTTTACGTATTTGTTCATAATTTCAGATTTGGCCACCCGAGGTTCGCCTGGGAACTTTTGGATGATAACCTAGTTCCAATCAAAAGGCGAAATATAAAACTTGGAGCCCCCTAGCTCATCCTGGTATAGTCGAAAACGATCCTTTTCTAGATAACTGGTGTCAAATTAATAATA
The DNA here is from genome assembly GCF_016920785.2 of Ixodes scapularis. Classification (NCBI taxonomy): domain Eukaryota; kingdom Metazoa; phylum Arthropoda; class Arachnida; order Ixodida; family Ixodidae; genus Ixodes; species Ixodes scapularis. The sequence continues at coordinate 733,028 of NW_024610154.1, forward strand.
GTTCGGCAGATTTTACGGATTCGTTCATATTATGAAATGGGAGCACCCGGGCGCCGCGGGTGCCCTCCAGCCCATACTAGTACTATGGCAAATACTTGAAAAGGAATCCTTTTGAGAAAACCGGTCTGACAGTGGGAACGGTTCGGCAGTTTTTACGTATTTGTTCATAATTTCAGATTTGGCCACCCGAGCTTCGCCTGGGAACTTTTGGATGACAACCTAGTTCCAATCAAAAGGCGAAACATAAAACTTGGAGCCCCCTAGCTCATCCTGGTATAGTCGAAAACGATCCTTTTCTAGATAACTGGTGTCAAATTAATAATAGTTCGGCAGATTTTACGCATTCGTTCATATTATGAAATGGGAGCACCCGGGCGCCGCGGATGCCCTCCAGCCCATACTAGTACTATGGCAAATACTTGAAAAGGAATCCTTTTGAGAAAACCGGTCTGACAGTGGGAACGGTTCTGCAGTTTTTACGTATTTGTTCATAATTTCAGATTTGGCCACCCGAGCTTCGCCTGGGAACTTTTGGATGACAACCTAGTTCCAATCAAAAGGCGAAATAAAAAACTTGGAGCCCCCTAGCTCATCCTGGTATAGTCGAAAACGATCCTTTTCTAGATAACTGGTGTCAAATTAATAATAGTTCGGCAGATTTTACGGATTCGTTCATATTATGAAATGGGAGCACCCGGGCGCCGCGGGTGCCCTCCAGCCCATACTAGTACTATGGCAAATACTTGAGAAGGAATCCTTTTGAGAAAACCGGTCTGACAGTGGGAACGGTTCGGCAGTTTTTACGTATTTGTTCATAATTTCATATTTGGCCACCCGAGCTTCGCCTGGGAACTTTTGGATGACAACCTAGTTCCAATCAAAAGGCGAAATATAAAACTTGGAGCCCCCTAGCTCATCCTGGTATAGTCGAAAACGATCCTTTTCTAGATAACTGGTGTCAAATTAATAATAGTTCGGCAGATTTTACGCATTCGTTCATATTATGAAATGGAAGCACCCGGGCGCCGCGGATGCCCTCCAGCCCATACTAGTACTATTGCAAATACTTGAAAAGGAATCCTTTTGAGAAAACCGGTCTGACAGTGGGAACGGTTCGGCAGTTTTTACGTATTTGTTCACAATTTCAGAGTTGGCCACCCGAGCTTCGCCTGGGAACTTTTGGATGACAACCTAGTTCCAATCAAAAGGCGAAATATAAAACTTGGAGCCCCCTAGCTCATCCTGGTATTGTCGAAAACGATCCTTTTCTAGATAACTGGTGTCAAATTAATAATAGTTCGGCAGATTTTACGGATTCGTTCATATTATGAAATGGGAGCACCCGGGCGCCGCGGGTGCCCTCCAGCCCATACTAGTACTATGGCAAATACTTGAAAAGGAATCCTTTTGAGAAAACCGGTCTGACAGTGGGAACGGTTCGGCAGTTTTTACGTATTTGTTCATAATTTCAGATTTGGCCACCCGAGCTTCGCCTGGGAACTTTTGGATGACAACCTAGTTCCAATCAAAAGGCGAAATACAAAACTTGGAGCCCCCTAGCTCATCCTGGTATAGTCGAAAATGATCCTTTTCTAGATAACTGGTGTCAAATTAATAATAGTTCGGCAGATTTTGCGCATTCGTTCATATTATGAAATGGGAGCACCCGGGCGCCGCGGGTGCCCTCCCGCCCGTACTAGTACTATTGCAAATACTTGAAAAGGAATCCTTTTTAGAAAACCGGTCTGACAGTGGGAACGGTTCGGCAGTTTTTACGTATTTGTTCATAATTTCAGATTTGGCCACCCGAGCTTCGCCTGGGAACTTTTGGATGACAACCTAGTTCCAATCAAAAGGCGAAATATAAAACTTGGAGCCCCCTAGCTCATCCTGGTATAGTCGAAAACGATCCTTTTCTAGATAACTGGTGTCAAATTAATAATAGTTCGGCAGATTTTACGCATTCGTTCATATTATGAAATGGGAGCACCCGGGCGCCGCGGGTGCCCTCCAGCCCATACTAGTACTATTGCAAATACTTGAAAAGGAATCCTTTTGAGAAAACCGTTCTGACAGTGGGAACGGTTCGGCAGTTCTTACGTATTTGTTCATAATTTCAGATTTGGCCACCCGAGCTTCGCCTGGGAACTTTTGGATGACAACCTAGTTCCAATCAAAAGGCGAAATATAAAACTTGGAGCCCCCTAGCTCATCCTGGTATAGTCGAAAACGAACCTTTTCTAGATAACTGGTGTCAAATTAATAATAGTTCGGCAGATTTTACGGATTCGTTCATATTATGAAATGGGAGCACCCGGGCGCCGCGGGTGCCCTCCAGCCCATACTAGTACTATGGCAAATACTTGAAAAGGAATCCTTTTGAGAAAACCGGTCTGACAGTGGGAACGGTTCGGCAGTTTTTACGTATTTGTTCATAATTTCAGATTTGGCCACCCGAGCTTCGCCTGGGAACTTTTGGATGACAACATAGTTCCAATCAAAAGGCGAAATATAAAACTTGGAGCCCCCTAGCTCATCCTGGTATAGTCGAAAATGATCCTTTTCTAGATAACTGGTGTCAAATTAATAATAGTTCGGCAGATTTTACGCATTCGTTCATATTATGAAATGGGAGCACCCGGGCGCCGCGGGTGCCCTCCAGCCCGTACTAGTACTATTGCAAATACTTGAAAAGGAATCCTTCTTAGAAAACCGGTCTGACAGTGGGAACGGTTCGGCAGTTTTTACGTATTTGTTCATAATTTCAGATTTGGCCACCCGAGCTTCGCCTGGGAACTTTTGGATGACAACCTAGTTCCAATCAAAAGGCGAAATATAAAACTTGGAGCCCCCTAGCTCATCCTGGTATTGTCGAAAACGATCCTTTTCTAGATAACTGGTGTCAAATTAATAATAGTTCGGCAGATTTTACGGATTCGTTCATATTATGAAATGGGAGCACCCGGGCGCCGCGGGTGCCCTCCAGCCCATACTAGTACTATGGCAAATACTTGAAAAGGAATCCTTTTGAGAAAACCGGTCTGACAGTGGGAACGGTTCGGCAGTTTTTACGTATTTGTTCATAATTTCAGATTTGGCCACCCGAGCTTCGCCTGGGAACTTTTGGATGACAACCTAGTTCCAATCAAAAGGCGAAATACAAAACTTGGAGCCCCCTAGCTCATCCTGGTATAGTCGAAAATGATCCTTTTCTAGATAACTGGTGTCAAATTAATAATAGTTCGGCAGATTTTGCGCATTCGTTCATATTATGAAATGGGAGCACCCGGGCGCCGCGGGTGCCCTCCCGCCCGTACTAGTACTATTGCAAATACTTGAAAAGGAATCCTTTTTAGAAAACCGGTCTGACAGTGGGAACGGTTCGGCAGTTTTTACGTATTTGTTCATAATTTCAGATTTGGCCACCCGAGCTTCGCCTGGGAACTTTTGGATGACAACCTAGTTCCAATCAAAAGGCGAAATATAAAACTTGGAGCCCCCTAGCTCATCCTGGTATAGTCGAAAACGATCCTTTTCTAGATAACTGGTGTCAAATTAATAATAGTTCGGCAGATTTTACGCATTCGTTCATATTATGAAATGGGAGCACCCGGGCGCCGCGGGTGCCCTCCAGCCCATACTAGTACTATTGCAAATACTTGAAAAGGAATCCTTTTGAGAAAACCGTTCTGACAGTGGGAACGGTTCGGCAGTTCTTACGTATTTGTTCATAATTTCAGATTTGGCCACCCGAGCTTCGCCTGGGAACTTTTGGATGACAACCTAGTTCCAATCAAAAGGCGAAATATAAAACTTGGAGCCCCCTAGCTCATCCTGGTATAGTCGAAAATGATCCTTTTCTAGATAACTGGTGTCAAATTAATAATAGTTCGGCAGATTTTACGCATTCGTTCATATTATGAAATGGGAGCACCCGGGCGCCGCGGGTGCCCTCCAGCCCATACTAGTACTATTGCAAATACTTGAAAAGGAATCCTTTTGAGAAAACCTGTCTGACCGTGGGAACGGTTCGGCAGTTTTTACGTATTTGTTCATAATTTCAGATTTGGCCACCCGAGCTTCGCCTGGGAACTTTTGGATGACAACCTAGTTCCAATCAAAAGGCGAAATATAAAACTTGGAGCCCCCTAGCTCATCCTGGTATAGTCGAAAACGATCCTTTTCTAGATAACTGGTGTCAAATTAATAATAGTTCGGCAGATTTTACGGATTCGTTCATATTATGAAATGGGAGCACCCGGGCGCCGCGGGTGCCCTCCAGCCCATACTAGTACTATTGCAAATACTTGAAAAGGAATCCTTTTGAGAAAACCGGTCTGACAGTGGGAACGGTTCGGCAGTTTTTACGTATTTGTTCATAATTTCAGATTTGGCCACCCGAGCTTCGCCTGGGAACTTTTGGATGACAACCTAGTTCCAATCAAAAGGCGAAATATAAAACTTGGAGCCCCCTAGCTCATCCTGGTATAGTCGAAAACGATCCTTTTCTAGATAACTGGTGTCAAATTAATAATAGTTCGGCAGATTTTACGCATTCGTTCATATTATGAAATGGGAGCACCCGGGCGCCGCGGGTGCCCTCCAGCCCATACTAGTACTATTGCAAATACTTGAAAAGGAATCCTTTTGAGAAAACCAGTCTGACAGTGGGAACGGTTCGGCAGTTTTTACGTATTTGTTCATAATTTCAGATTTGGCCACCCGAGCTTCGCCTGGGAACTTTTGGATGACAACCTAGTTCCAATCAAAAGGCGAAATATAAAACTTGGAGCCCCCTAGCTCATCCTGGTATAGTCGAAAACGAACCTTTTCTAGATAACTGGTGTCAAATTAATAATAGTTCGGCAGATTTTACGGATTCGTTCATATTATGAAATGGGAGCACCCGGGCGCCGCGGGTGCCCTCCAGCCCATACTAGTACTATGGCAAATACTTGAAAAGGAATCCTTTTGAGAAAACCGGTCTGACAGTGGGAACGGTTCGGCAGTTTTTACGTATTTGTTCATAATTTCAGATTTGGCCACCCGAGCTTCGCCTGGGAACTTTTGGATGACAACATAGTTCCAATCAAAAGGCGAAATATAAAACTTGGAGCCCCCTAGCTCATCCTGGTATAGTCGAAAATGATCCTTTTCTAGATAACTGGTGTCAAATTAATAATAGTTCGGCAGATTTTACGCATTCGTTCATATTATGAAATGGGAGCACCCGGGCGCCGCGGGTGCCCTCCAGCCCGTACTAGTACTATTGCAAATACTTGAAAAGGAATCCTTCTTAGAAAACCGGTCTGACAGTGGGAACGGTTCGGCAGTTTTTACGTATTTGTTCATAATTTCAGATTTGGCCACCCGAGCTTCGCCTGGGAACTTTTGGATGACAACCTAGTTCCAATCAAAAGGCGAAATATAAAACTTGGAGCCCCCTAGCTCATCCTGGTATTGTCGAAAACGATCCTTTTCTAGATAACTGGTGTCAAATTAATAATAGTTCGGCAGATTTTACGGATTCGTTCATATTATGAAATGGGAGCACCCGGGCGCCGCGGGTGCCCTCCAGCCCATACTAGTACTATGGCAAATACTTGAAAAGGAATCCTTTTGAGAAAACCGGTCTGACAGTGGGAACGGTTCGGCAGTTTTTACGTATTTGTTCATAATTTCAGATTTGGCCACCCGAGCTTCGCCTGGGAACTTTTGGATGACAACCTAGTTCCAATCAAAAGGCGAAATACAAAACTTGGAGCCCCCTAGCTCATCCTGGTATAGTCGAAAATGATCCTTTTCTAGATAACTGGTGTCAAATTAATAATAGTTCGGCAGATTTTGCGCATTCGTTCATATTATGAAATGGGAGCACCCGGGCGCCGCGGGTGCCCTCCCGCCCGTACTAGTACTATTGCAAATACTTGAAAAGGAATCCTTTTTAGAAAACCGGTCTGACAGTGGGAACGGTTCGGCAGTTTTTACGTATTTGTTCATAATTTCAGATTTGGCCACCCGAGCTTCGCCTGGGAACTTTTGGATGACAACCTAGTTCCAATCAAAAGGCGAAATATAAAACTTGGAGCCCCCTAGCTCATCCTGGTATAGTCGAAAACGATCCTTTTCTAGATAACTGGTGTCAAATTAATAATAGTTCGGCAGATTTTACGCATTCGTTCATATTATGAAATGGGAGCACCCGGGCGCCGCGGGTGCCCTCCAGCCCATACTAGTACTATTGCAAATACTTGAAAAGGAATCCTTTTGAGAAAACCGTTCTGACAGTGGGAACGGTTCGGCAGTTCTTACGTATTTGTTCATAATTTCAGATTTGGCCACCCGAGCTTCGCCTGGGAACTTTTGGATGACAACCTAGTTCCAATCAAAAGGCGAAATATAAAACTTGGAGCCCCCTAGCTCATCCTGGTATAGTCGAAAATGATCCTTTTCTAGATAACTGGTGTCAAATTAATAATAGTTCGGCAGATTTTACGCATTCGTTCATATTATGAAATGGGAGCACCCGGGCGCCGCGGGTGCCCTCCAGCCCATACTAGTACTATTGCAAATACTTGAAAAGGAATCCTTTTGAGAAAACCTGTCTGACCGTGGGAACGGTTCGGCAGTTTTTACGTATTTGTTCATAATTTCAGATTTGGCCACCCGAGCTTCGCCTGGGAACTTTTGGATGACAACCTAGTTCCAATCAAAAGGCGAAATATAAAACTTGGAGCCCCCTAGCTCATCCTGGTATAGTCGAAAACGATCCTTTTCTAGATAACTGGTGTCAAATTAATAATAGTTCGGCAGATTTTACGGATTCGTTCATATTATGAAATGGGAGCACCCGGGCGCCGCGGGTGCCCTCCAGCCCATACTAGTACTATTGCAAATACTTGAAAAGGAATCCTTTTGAGAAAACCGGTCTGACAGTGGGAACGGTTCGGCAGTTTTTACGTATTTGTTCATAATTTCAGATTTGGCCACCCGAGCTTCGCCTGGGAACTTTTGGATGACAACCTAGTTCCAATCAAAAGGCGAAATATAAAACTTGGAGCCCCCTAGCTCACCCTGGTATAGTCGAAAACGATCCTTTTCTAGATAACTGGTGTCAAATTAATAATAGTTCGGCAGATTTTACGCATTCGTTCATATTATGAAATGGGAGCACCCGGGCGCCGCGGGTGCCCTCCAGCCCATACTAGTACTATTGCAAATACTTGAAAAGGAATCCTTTTGAGAAAACCAGTCTGACAGTGGGAACGGTTCGGCAGTTTTTACGTATTTGTTCATAATTTCAGATTTGGCCACCCGAGCTTCGCCTGGGAACTTTTGGATGACAACCTAGTTCCAATCAAAAGGCGAAATATAAAACTTGGAGCCCCCTAGCTCATCCTGGTATAGTCGAAAACGAACCTTTTCTAGATAACTGGTGTCAAATTAATAATAGTTCGGCAGATTTTACGGATTCGTTCATATTATGAAATGGGAGCACCCGGGCGCCGCGGGTGCCCTCCAGCCCATACTAGTACTATGGCAAATACTTGAAAAGGAATCCTTTTGAGAAAACCGGTCTGACAGTGGGAACGGTTCGGCAGTTTTTACGTATTTGTTCATAATTTCAGATTTGGCCACCCGAGCTTCGCCTGGGAACTTTTGGATGACAACATAGTTCCAATCAAAAGGCGAAATATAAAACTTGGAGCCCCCTAGCTCATCCTGGTATAGTCGAAAATGATCCTTTTCTAGATAACTGGTGTCAAATTAATAATAGTTCGGCAGATTTTACGCATTCGTTCATATTATGAAATGGGAGCACCCGGGCGCCGCGGGTGCCCTCCAGCCCGTACTAGTACTATTGCAAATACTTGAAAAGGAATCCTTCTTAGAAAACCGGTCTGACAGTGGGAACGGTTCGGCAGTTTTTACGTATTTGTTCATAATTTCAGATTTGGCCACCCGAGCTTCGCCTGGGAACTTTTGGATGACAACCTAGTTCCAATCAAAAGGCGAAATATAAAACTTGGAGCCCCCTAGCTCATCCTGGTATAGTCGAAAACGATCCTTTTCTAAATAACTGGTGTCAAATTAATAATAGTTCGGCAGATTTTACGCATTCGTTCATATTATGAAATGGGAGCACCCGAGCGCCGCGGGTGCCCTCCAGCCCATACTAGTACTATTGCAAATACTTGAAAAGGAATCCTTTTGAGAAAACCGGTCTGACAGTGGGAACGGTTCGGCAGTTCTTACGTATTTGTTCATAATTTCAGATTTGGCCACCCGAGCTTCGCCTGGGAACTTTTGGATGACAATCTAGTTCCAATCAAAAGGCGAAATATAAAACTTGGAGCCCCCTAGCTCATCCTGGTATAGTCGAAAACGATCCTTTTCTAGATAACTGGTGTCAAATTAATAATAGTTCGGCAAATTTTACGGATTCGTTCATATTATGAAATGGGAGCACCCGGGCGCCGCGGGTGCCCTCCAGCCCGTACTAGTACTATTGCAAATACTTGAAAAGGAATCCTTCTTAGAAAACCGGTCTGACAGTGGGAACGGTTCGGCAGTTTTTACGTATTTGTTCATAATTTCAGATTTGGCCACCCGAGCTTCGCCTGGGAACTTTTGGATGACAACATAGTTCCAATCAAAAGGCGAAATATAAAACTTGGAGCCCCCTAGCTCATCCTGGTATAGTCGAAAATGATCCTTTTCTAGATAACTGGTGTCAAATTAATAATAGTTCGGCAGATTTTACGCATTCGTTCATATTATGAAATGGGAGCACCCGGGCGCCGCGGGTGCCCTCCAGCCCGTACTAGTACTATTGCAAATACTTGAAAAGGAATCCTTCTTAGAAAACCGGTCTGACAGTGGGAACGGTTCGGCAGTTTTTACGTATTTGTTCATAATTTCAGATTTGGCCACCCGAGCTTCGCCTGGGAACTTTTGGATGACAACCTAGTTCCAATCAAAAGGCGAAATATAAAACTTGGAGCCCCCTAGCTCATCCTGGTATAGTCGAAAACGATCCTTTTCTAAATAACTGGTGTCAAATTAATAATAGTTCGGCAAATTTTACGGATTCGTTCATATTATGAAATGGGAGCACCCGGGCGCCGCGGGTGCCCTCCAGCCCGTACTAGTACTATTGCAAATACTTGAAAAGGAATCCTTCTTAGAAAACCGGTCTGACAGTGGGAACGGTTCGGCAGTTTTTACGTATTTGTTCATAATTTCAGATTTGGCCACCCGAGCTTCGCCTGGGAACTTTTGGATGACAATCTAGTTCCAATCAAAAGGCGAAATATAAAACTTGGAGCCCCCTAGCTCATCCTGGTATAGTCGAAAACGATCCTTTTCTAGATAACTGGTGTCAAATTAATAATAGTTCGGCAAATTTTACGCATTCGTTCATATTATGAAATGGGAGCACCCGGGCGCCGCGGGTGCCCTCCAGCCCATACTAGTACTATTGCAAATACTTGAAAAGGAATCCTTTTGAGAAAACCGGTCTGACAGTGGGAACGGTTCGGCAGTTTTTACGTATTTGTTCATAATTTCAGATTTGGCCACCCGAGCTTCGCCTGGGAACTTTTGGATGACAACCTAGTTCCAATCAAAAGGCGAAATATAAAACTTGGAGCCCCCTAGCTCATCCTGGTATAGTCGAAAACGATCCTTTTCTAGATAACTGGTGTCAAATTAATAATAGTTCGGCAGATTTTACGGATTCGTTCATATTATGAAATGGGAGCACCCGGGCGCCGCGGGTGCCCTCCAGCCCATACCAGTACTATGGCAAATACTTGAAAAGGAATCCTTTTGAGAAAACCGGTCTGACAGTGGGAACGGTTCGGCAGTTTTTACGTATTTGTTCATAATTTCAGATTTGGCCACCCGAGCCTCGCCTGGGAACTTTTGGATGACAACCTAGTTCCAATCAAAAGGCGAAATATAAAACTTGGAGCCCCCTAGCTCATCCTGGTATAGTCGAAAACGATCCTTTTCTAGATAACTGGTGTCAAATTAATAATAGTTCGGCAGATTTTACGCATTCGTTCATATTATGACATGGGAGCACCCGGGCGCCGCGGGTGCCCTCCAGCCCATACCAGTACTATGGCAAATACTTGAGAAGGAATCCTTTTGAGAAAACCGGTCTGACAGTGGGAACGGTTCGGCAGTTTTTACGTATGTGTTCATAATTTCATATTTGGCCACCCGAGCTTCGCCTGGGAACTTTTGGATGACAACCTAGTTCCAACCAAAAGGCGAAATATAAAACTTGGAGCCCCCTAGCTCATCCTGGTATAGTCGAAAACGATCCTTTTCTAGATAACTGGTGTCAAATTAATAATAGTTCGGCAGATTTTACGCATTCGTTCATATTATGAAATGGGAGCACCCGGGCGCCGCGGGTGCCCTCCAGCCCATACTAGTACTATTGCAAATACTTGAAAAGGAATCCTTTTGAGAAAACCAGTCTGACAGTGGGAACGGTTCGGCAGTTTTTACGTATTTGTTCATAATTTCAGATTTGGCCACCCGAGCTTCGCCTGGGAACTTTTGGATGACAACCTAGTTCCAATCAAAAGGCGAAATATAAAACTTGGAGCCCCCTAGCTCATCCTGGTATAGTCGAAAACGATCCTTTTCTAGATAACTGGTGTCAAATTAATAATAGTTCGGCAGATTTTACGCATTCGTTCATATTATGAAATGGGAGCACCCGGGCGCCGCGGGTGCCCTCCAGCCCATACTAGTACTATCGCAAATACTTGAAAAGGAATCCTTTTGAGAAAACCGGTCTGACAGTGGGAACGGTTCGGCAGTTTTTACGTATTTGTTCATAATTTCAGATTTGGCCACCCGAGCTTCGCCTGGGAACTTTTGGATGACAACCTAGTTCCAATCAAAAGGCGAAATATAAAACTTGGAGCCCCCTAGCTCATCCTGGTATAGTCGAAAACGATCCTTTTCTAGATAACTGGTGTCAAATTAATAATAGTTCGGCAGATTTTACGCATTCGTTCATATTATGAAATGGGAGCACCCGGGCGCCGCGGATGCCCTCCAGCCCATACTAGTACTATGGCAAATACTTGAAAAGGAATCCTTTTGAGAAAACCGGTCTGACAGTGGGAACGGTTCGGCAGTTTTTACGTATTTGTTCATAATTTCAGATTTGGCCACCCGAGCTTCGCCTGGGAACTTTTGGATGACAACCTAGTTCCAATCAAAAGGCGAAATATAAAACTTGGAGCCCCCTAGCTCATCCTGGTATAGTCGAAAACGATCCTTTTCTAGATAACTGGTGTCAAATTAATAATAGTTCGGCAGATTTTACGGATTCGTTCATATTATTAAATGGGAGCACCCAGGCGCCGCGGGTGCCCTCCAGCCCATACTAGTACTATGGCAAATACTTGAAAAGGAATCCTTTTGAGAAAACCGGTCTGACAGTGGGAACGGTTCGGCAGTTTTTACGTATCTGTTCATAATTTCAGATTTGGCCACCCGAGCTTCGCCTGGGAACTTTTGGATGACAACCTAGTTCCAATCAAAAGGCGAAATATAAAACTTGGAGCCCCCTAGCTCATCCTGGTATAGTCGAAAACGATCCTTTTCTAGATAACTGGTGTCAAATTAATAATAGTTCGGCAGATTTTACGGATTCGTTCATATTATGAAATGGGAGCACCCAGGCGCCGCGGGTGCCCTCCAGCCCATACTAGTACTATGGCAAATACTTGAAAATGAATCCTTTTGAGAAAACCGGTCTGACAGTGGGAACGGTTCGGCAGTTTTTACGTATTTGTTCATAATTTCAGATTTGGCCACCCGAGCTTCGCCTGGGAACTTTTGGATGACAACCTAGTTCCAATCAAAAGGCGAAATATAAAACTTGTAGCCCCCTAGCTCTTCCTGGTATAGTCGAAAATGATCCTTTTCTAGATAACTGGTGTCAAATTAATAATAGTTCGGCAGATTTTACGGATTCGTTCATATTATGAAATGGGAGCACCCGGGCGCCGCGGGTGCCCTCCAGCCTATACTAGTACTATGGCAAATACTTGAAAAGGAATCCTTTTGAGAAAACCGGTCTGACAGTGGGAACGGTTCGGCAGTTTTTACGTATTTGTTCATAATTTCAGATTTGGCCACCCGAGCTTCGCCTGGGAACTTTTGGATGACAACCTAGTTCCAACCAAAAGGCGAAATATAAAACTTGGAGCCCCCTAGCTCATCCTGGTATAGTCGAAAACGATCCTTTTCTAGATAACTGGTGTCAAATTAATAATAGTTCGGCAGATTTGACGGATTCGTTCATATTATGAAATGGGAGCACCCAGGCGCCGCGGGTGCCCTCCAGCCCATACTAGTACTATCGCAAATACTTGAAAAGGAATCCTTTTGAGAAAACCGGTCTGACAGTGGGAACGGTTCGGCAGTTTTTACGTATGTGTTCATAATTTCATATTTGGCCACCCGAGCTTCGCCTGGGAACTTTTGGATGACAACCTAGTTCCAACCAAAAGGCGAAATATAAAACTTGGAGCCCCCTAGCTCATCCTGGTATAGTCGAAAACGATCCTTTTCTAGATAACTGGTGTCAAATTAATAATAGTTCGGCAGATTTTACGCATTCGTTCATATTATGAAATGGGAGCACCCGGGCGCCGCGGGTGCCCTCCAGCCCATACTAGTACTATCGCAAATACTTGAAAAGGAATCCTTTTGAGAAAACCGGTCTGACAGTGGGAACGGTTCGGCAGTTTTTACGTATGTGTTCATAATTTCATATTTGGCCACCCGAGCTTCGCCTGGGAACTTTTGGATGACAACCTAGTTCCAACCAAAAGGCGAAATATAAAACTTGGAGCCCCCTAGCTCATCCTGGTATAGTCGAAAACGATCCTTTTCTAGATAACTGGTGTCAAATTAATAATAGTTCGGCAGATTTTACGGATTCGTTCATATTATGAAATGGGAGCACCCAGGCGCCGCGGGTGCCCTCCAGCCCATACCAGTACTATGGCAAATACTTGAGAAGGAATCCTTTTGAGAAAACCGGTCTGACAGTGGGAACGGTTCGGCAGTTTTTACGTATGTGTTCATAATTTCATATTTGGCCACCCGAGCTTCGCCTGGGAACTTTTGGATGACAACCTAGTTCCAACCAAAAGGCGAAATATAAAACTTGGAGCCCCCTAGCTCATCCTGGTATAGTCGAAAACGATCCTTTTCTAGATAACTGGTGTCAAATTAATAATAGTTCGGCAGATTTTACGCATTCGTTCATATTATGAAATGGGAGCACCCGGGCGCCGCGGGTGCCCTCCAGCCCATACTAGTACTATTGCAAATACTTGAAAAGGAATCCTTTTGAGAAAACCAGTCTGACAGTGGGAACGGTTCGGCAGTTTTTACGTATTTGTTCATAATTTCAGATTTGGCCACCCGAGCTTCGCCTGGGAACTTTTGGATGACAACCTAGTTCCAATCAAAAGGCGAAATATAAAACTTGGAGCCCCCTAGCTCATCCTGGTATAGTCGAAAACGATCCTTTTCTAGATAACTGGTGTCAAATTAATAATAGTTCGGCAGATTTTACGCATTCGTTCATATTATGAAATGGGAGCACCCGGGCGCCGCGGGTGCCCTCCAGCCCATACTAGTACTATCGCAAATACTTGAAAAGGAATCCTTTTGAGAAAACCGGTCTGACAGTGGGAACGGTTCGGCAGTTTTTACGTATTTGTTCATAATTTCAGATTTGGCCACCCGAGCTTCGCCTGGGAACTTTTGGATGACAACCTAGTTCCAATCAAAAGGCGAAATATAAAACTTGGAGCCCCCTAGCTCATCCTGGTATAGTCGAAAACGATCCTTTTCTAGATAACTGGTGTCAAATTAATAATAGTTCGGCAGATTTTACGCATTCGTTCATATTATGAAATGGGAGCACCCGGGCGCCGCGGATGCCCTCCAGCCCATACTAGTACTATGGCAAATACTTGAAAAGGAATCCTTTTGAGAAAACCGGTCTGACAGTGGGAACGGTTCGGCAGTTTTTACGTATTTGTTCATAATTTCAGATTTGGCCACCCGAGCTTCGCCTGGGAACTTTTGGATGACAACCTAGTTCCAATCAAAAGGCGAAATATAAAACTTGGAGCCCCCTAGCTCATCCTGGTATAGTCGAAAACGATCCTTTTCTAGATAACTGGTGTCAAATTAATAATAGTTCGGCAGATTTTACGGATTCGTTCATATTATTAAATGGGAGCACCCAGGCGCCGCGGGTGCCCTCCAGCCCATACTAGTACTATGGCAAATACTTGAAAAGGAATCCTTTTGAGAAAACCGGTCTGACAGTGGGAACGGTTCGGCAGTTTTTACGTATCTGTTCATAATTTCAGATTTGGCCACCCGAGCTTCGCCTGGGAACTTTTGGATGACAACCTAGTTCCAATCAAAAGGCGAAATATAAAACTTGGAGCCCCCTAGCTCATCCTGGTATAGTCGAAAACGATCCTTTTCTAGATAACTGGTGTCAAATTAATAATAGTTCGGCAGATTTTACGGATTCGTTCATATTATGAAATGGGAGCACCCAGGCGCCGCGGGTGCCCTCCAGCCCATACTAGTACTATGGCAAATACTTGAAAATGAATCCTTTTGAGAAAACCGGTCTGACAGTGGGAACGGTTCGGCAGTTTTTACGTATTTGTTCATAATTTCAGATTTGGCCACCCGAGCTTCGCCTGGGAACTTTTGGATGACAACCTAGTTCCAATCAAAAGGCGAAATATAAAACTTGTAGCCCCCTAGCTCTTCCTGGTATAGTCGAAAATGATCCTTTTCTAGATAACTGGTGTCAAATTAATAATAGTTCGGCAGATTTTACGGATTCGTTCATATTATGAAATGGGAGCACCCGGGCGCCGCGGGTGCCCTCCAGCCTATACTAGTACTATGGCAAATACTTGAAAAGGAATCCTTTTGAGAAAACCGGTCTGACAGTGGGAACGGTTCGCCAGTTTTTACGTATTTGTTCATAATTTCAGATTTGGCCACCCGAGCTTCGCCTGGGAACTTTTGGATGACAACCTAGTTCCATTCAAAAGGCGAAATATAAAACTTGGAGCCCCCTAGCTCATCCTGGTATAGTCGAAAACGATCCTTTTCTAGATAACTGGTGTCAAATTAATAATAGTTCGGCAGATTTTACGGATTCGTTCATATTATGAAATGGGAGCACCCGGGCGCCGCGGGTGCCCTCCAGCCCATACTAGTACTATGGCAAATACTTGAAAAGGAATCCTTTTGAGAAAACCGGTCTGACAGTGGGAACGGTTCGGCAGTTTTTACGTATTTGTTCATAATTTCAGATTTGGCCACCCGAGCTTCGCCTGGGAACTTTTGGATGACAACCTAGTTCCAATCAAAAGGCGAAATATAAAACTTGGAGCCCCCTAGCTCATCCTGGTATAGTCGAAAACGATCCTTTTCTAGATAACTGGTGTCAAATTAATAATAGTTCGGCAGATTTTACGGATTCGTTCATATTATGAAATGGGAGCACCCGGGCGCCGCGGGTGCCCTCCAGCCCATACTAGTACTATGGCAAATACTTGAAAAGGAATCCTTTTGAGAAAACCGGTCTCACAGTGGGAACGGTTCGGCAGTTTTTACGTATTTGTTCATAATTTCAGATTTGGCCACCCGAGCTTCGCCTGGGAACTTTTGGATGACAACCTAGTTCCAATCAAAAGGCGAAATATAAAACTTGGAGCCCCCTAGCTCATCCTGGTATAGTCGAAAACGATCCTTTTCTAGATAACTGGTGTCAAATTAATAATAGTTCGGCAGATTTTACGGATTCGTTCATATTATGAAATGGGAGCACCCGGGCGCCGCGGGTGCCCTCCAGCCCATACTAGTACTATGGCAAATACTTGAAAAGGAATCCTTTTGAGAAAACCGGTCTGACAGTGGGAACGGTTCGGCAGTTTTTACGTATTTGTTCATAATTTCAGATTTGGCCACCCGAGCTTCGCCTGGGAACTTTTGGATGACAACCTAGTTCCAATCAAAAGGCGAAACATAAAACTTGGAGCCCCCTAGCTCATCCTGGTATAGTCGAAAACGATCCTTTTCTAGATAACTGGTGTCAAATTAATAATAGTTCGGCAGATTTTACGGATTCGTTCATATTATGAAATGGGAGCACCCGGGCGCCGCGGGTGCCCTCCAGCCCATACTAGTACTATGGCAAATACTTGAAAAGGAATCCTTTTGAGAAAACCGGTCTCACAGTGGGAACGGTTCGGCAGTTTTTACGTATTTGTTCATAATTTCAGATTTGGCCACCCGAGCTTCGCCTGGGAACTTTTGGATGACAACCTAGTTCCAATCAAAAGGCGAAATATAAAACTTGGAGCCCCCTAGCTCATCCTGGTATAGTCGAAAACGATCCTTTTCTAGATAACTGGTGTCAAATTAATAATAGTTCGGCAGATTTTACGGATTCGTTCATATTATGAAATGGGAGCACCCGGGCGCCGCGGGTGCCCTCCAGCCCATACTAGTACTATGGCAAATACTTGAAAAGGAATCCTTTTGAGAAAACCGGTCTCACAGTGGGAACGGTTCGGCAGTTTTTACGTATTTGTTCATAATTTCAGATTTGGCCACCCGAGCTTCGCCTGGGAACTTTTGGATGACAACCTAGTTCCAATCAAAAGGCGAAACATAAAACTTGGAGCCCCCTAGCTCATCCTGGTATAGTCGAAAACGATCCTTTTCTAGATAACTGGTGTCAAATTAATAATAGTTCGGCAGATTTTACGGATTCGTTCATATTATGAAATGGGAGCACCCGGGCGCCGCGGGTGCCCTCCAGCCCATACTAGTACTATGGCAAATACTTGAAAAGAAATCCTTTTGAGAAAACCGGTCTCACAGTGGGAACGGTTCGGCAGTTTTTACGTATTTGTTCATAATTTCAGATTTGGCCACCCGAGCTTCGCCTGGGAACTTTTGGATGACAACCTAGTTCCAATCAAAAGGCGAAATATAAAACTTGGAGCCCCCTAGCTCATCCTGGTATAGTCGAAAACGATCCTTTTCTAGATAACTGGTGTCAAATTAATAATAGTTCGGCAGATTTTACGGATTCGTTCATATTATGAAATGGGAGCACCCGGGCGCCGCGGGTGCCCTCCAGCCCATACTAGTACTATGGCAAATACTTGAAAAGGAATCCTTTTGAGAAAACCGGTCTGACAGTGGGAACGGTTCGGCAGTTTTTACGTATTTGTTCATAATTTCAGATTTGGCCACCCGAGCTTCGCCTGGGAACTTTTGGATGACAACCTAGTTCCAATCAAAAGGCGAAACATAAAACTTGGAGCCCCCTAGCTCATCCTGGTATAATCGAAAACGATCCTTTTCTAGATAACTGGTGTCAAATTAATAATAGTTCGGCAGATTTTACGGATTCGTTCATATTATGAAATGGGAGCACCCGGGCGCCGCGGGTGCCCTCCAGCCCATACTAGTACTATGGCAAATACTTGAAAAGGAATCCTTTTGAGAAAACCGGTCTGACAGTGGGAACGGTTCGGCAGTTTTTACGTATTTGTTCATAATTTCAGATTTGGCCACCCGAGCTTCGCCTGGGAACTTTTGGATGACAACCTAGTTCCAATCAAAAGGCGAAATATAAAACTTGGAGCCCCCTAGCTCATCCTGGTATAGTCGAAAACGATCCTTTTCTAGATAACTGGTGTCAAATTAATAATAGTTCGGCAGATTTTACGGATTCGTTCATATTATGAAATGGGAGCACCCGGGCGCCGCGGGTGCCCTCCAGCCCATACTAGTACTATGGCAAATACTTGAAAAGGAATCCTTTTGAGAAAACCGGTCTGACAGTGGGAACGGTTCGGCAGTTTTTACGTATTTGTTCATAATTTCAGATTTGGCCACCCGAGCTTCGCCTGGGAACTTTTGGATGACAACCTAGTTCCAATCAAAAGGCGAAATATAAAACTTGGAGCCCCCTAGCTCATCCTGGTATAGTCGAAAACGATCCTTTTCTACATAACTGGTGTCAAATTAATAATAGTTCGGCAGATTTTACGGATTCGTTCATATTATGAAATGGGAGCACCCGGGCGCCGCGGGTGCCCTCCAGCCCATACTAGTACTATGGCAAATACTTGAAAAGGAATCCTTTTGAGAAAACCGGTCTCACAGTGGGAACGGTTCGGCAGTTTTTACGTATTTGTTCATAATTTCAGATTTGGCCACCCGAGCTTCGCCTGGGAACTTTTGGATGACAACCTAGTTCCAATCAAAAGGCGAAATATAAAACTTGGAGCCCCCTAGCTCATCCTGGTATAGTCGAAAACGATCCTTTTCTAGATAACTGGTGTCAAATTAATAATAGTTCGGCAGATTTTACGGATTCGTTCATATTATGAAATGGGAGCACCCGGGCGCCGCGGGTGCCCTCCAGCCCATACTAGTACTATGGCAAATACTTGAAAAGGAATACTTTTGAGAAAACCGGTCTCACAGTGGGAACGGTTCGGCAGTTTTTACGTATTTGTTCATAATTTCAGATTTGGCCACCCGAGCTTCGCCTGGGAACTTTTGGATGACAACCTAGTTCCAATCAAAAGGCGAAATATAAAACTTGGAGCCCCCTAGCTCATCCTGGTATAGTCGAAAACGATCCTTTTCTAGATAACTGGTGTCAAATTAATAATAGTTCGGCAGATTTTACGGATTCGTTCATATTATGAAATGGGAGCACCCGGGCGCCGCGGGTGCCCTCCAGCCCATACTAGTACTATGGCAAATACTTGAAAAAGAATCCTTTTGAGAAAACCGGTCTGACAGTGGGAACGGTTCGGCAGTTTTTACGTATTTGTTCATAATTTCAGATTTGGCCACCCGAGCTTCGCCTGGGAACTTTTGGATGACAACCTAGTTCCAATCAAAAGGCGAAATATAAAACTTGGAGCCCCCTAGCTCATCCTGGTATAGTCGAAAACGATCCTTTTCTACATAACTGGTGTCAAATTAATAATAGTTCGGCAGATTTTACGGATTCGTTCATATTATGAAATGGGAGCACCCGGGCGCCGCGGGTGCCCTCCAGCCCATACTAGTACTATGGCAAATACTTGAAAAGGAATCCTTTTGAGAAAACCGGTCTCACAGTGGGAACGGTTCGGCAGTTTTTACGTATTTGTTCATAATTTCAGATTTGGCCACCCGAGCTTCGCCTGGGAACTTTTGGATGACAACCTAGTTCCAATCAAAAGGCGAAATATAAAACTTGGAGCCCCCTAGCTCATCCTGGTATAGTCGAAAACGATCCTTTTCTACATAACTGGTGTCAAATTAATAATAGTTCGGCAGATTTTACGGATTCGTTCATATTATGAAATGGGAGCACCCGGGCGCCGCGGGTGCCCTCCAGCCCATACTAGTACTATGGCAAATACTTGAAAAGGAATCCTTTTGAGAAAACCGGTCTCACAGTGGGAACGGTTCGGCAGTTTTTACGTATTTGTTCATAATTTCAGATTTGGCCACCCGAGCTTCGCCTGGGAACTTTTGGATGACAACCTAGTTCCAATCAAAAGGCGAAATATAAAACTTGGAGCCCCCTAGCTCATCCTGGTATAGTCGAAAACGATCCTTTTCTACATAACTGGTGTCAAATTAATAATAGTTCGGCAGATTTTACGGATTCGTTCATATTATGAAATGGGAGCACCCGGGCGCCGCGGGTGCCCTCCAGCCCATACTAGTACTATGGCAAATACTTGAAAAGGAATCCTTTTGAGAAAACCGGTCTGACAGTGGGAACGGTTCGGCAGTTTTTACGTATTTGTTCATAATTTCAGATTTGGCCACCCGAGCTTCGCCTGGGAACTTTTGGATGACAACCTAGTTCCAATCAAAAGGCGAAACATAAAACTTGGAGCCCCCTAGCTCATCCTGGTATAGTCGAAAACGATCCTTTTCTACATAACTGGTGTCAAATTAATACTAGTTCGGCAGATTTTACGGATTCGTTCATATTATGAAATGGGAGCACCCGGGCGCCGCGGGTGCCCTCCAGCCCATACTAGTACTATGGCAAATACTTGAAAAGGAATCCTTTTGAGAAAACCGGTCTGACAGTGGGAACGGTTCGGCAGTTTTTACGTATTTGTTCATAATTTCAGATTTGGCCACCCGAGCTTCGCCTGGGAACTTTTGGATGACAACCTAGTTCCAATCAAAAGGCGAAATATAAAACTTGGAGCCCCCTAGCTCATCCTGGTATAGTCGAAAACGATCCTTTTCTACATAACTGGTGTCAAATTAATAATAGTTCGGCAGATTTTACGGATTCGTTCATATTATGAAATGGGAGCACCCGGGCGCCGCGGGTGCCCTCCAGCCCATACTAGTACTATGGCAAATACTTGAAAAGGAATCCTTTTGAGAAAACCGGTCTGACAGTGGGAACGGTTCGGCAGTTTTTACGTATTTGTTCATAATTTCAGATTTGGCCACCCGAGCTTCGCCTGGGAACTTTTGGATGACAACCTAGTTCCAATCAAAAGGCGAAATATAAAACTTGGAGCCCCCTAGCTCATCCTGGTATAGTCGAAAACGATCCTTTTCTACATAACTGGTGTCAAATTAATAATAGTTCGGCAGATTTTACGGATTCGTTCATATTATGAAATGGGAGCACCCGGGCGCCGCGGGTGCCCTCCAGCCCATACTAGTACTATGGCAAATACTTGAAAAGGAATCCTTTTGAGAAAACCGGTCTGACAGTGGGAACGGTTCGGCAGTTTTTACGTATTTGTTCATAATTTCAGATTTGGCCACCCGAGCTTCGCCTGGGAACTTTTGGATGACAACCTAGTTCCAATCAAAAGGCGAAATATAAAACTTGGAGCCCCCTAGCTCATCCTGGTATAGTCGAAAACGATCCTTTTCTACATAACTGGTGTCAAATTAATAATAGTTCGGCAGATTTTACGGATTCGTTCATATTATGAAATGGGAGCACCCGGGCGCCGCGGGTGCCCTCCAGCCCATACTAGTACTATGGCAAATACTTGAAAAGGAATCCTTTTGAGAAAACCGGTCTGACAGTGGGAACGGTTCGGCAGTTTTTACGTATTTGTTCATAATTTCAGATTTGGCCACCCGAGCTTCGCCTGGGAACTTTTGGATGACAACCTAGTTCCAATCAAAAGGCGAAATATAAAACTTGGTGCCCCCTAGCTCATCCTGGTATAGTCGAAAACGATCCTTTTCTAGATAACTGGTGTCAAATTAATAATAGTTCGGCAGATTTTACGGATTCGTTCATATTATGAAATGGGAGCACCCGGGCGCCGCGGGTGCCCTCCAGCCCATACTAGTACTATGGCAAATACTTGAAAAGGAATCCTTTTGAGAAAACCGGTCTGACAGTGGGAACGGTTCGGCAGTTTTTACGTATTTGTTCATAATTTCAGATTTGGCCACCCGAGCTTCGCCTGGGAACTTTTGGATGACAACCTAGTTCCAATCAAAAGGCGAAATATAAAACTTGGAGCCCCCTAGCTCATCCTGGTATAGTCGAAAACGATCCTTTTCTACATAACTGGTGTCAAATTAATAATAGTTCGGCAGATTTTACGGATTCGTTCATATTATGAAATGGGAGCACCCGGGCGCCGCGGGTGCCCTCCAGCCCATACTAGTACTATGGCAAATACTTGAAAAGGAATCCTTTTGAGAAAACCGGTCTCACAGTGGGAACGGTTCGGCAGTTTTTACGTATTTGTTCATAATTTCAGATTTGGCCACCCGAGCTTCGCCTGGGAACTTTTGGATGACAACCTAGTTCCAATCAAAAGGCGAAATATAAAACTTGGAGCCCCCTAGCTCATCCTGGTATAGTCGAAAACGATCCTTTTCTAGATAACTGGTGTCAAATTAATAATAGTTCGGCAGATTTTACGGATTCGTTCATATTATGAAATGGGAGCACCCGGGCGCCGCGGGTGCCCTCCAGCCCATACTAGTACTATGGCAAATACTTGAAAAGGAATCCTTTTGAGAAAACCGGTCTGACAGTGGGAACGGTTCGGCAGTTTTTACGTATTTGTTCATAATTTCAGATTTGGCCACCCGAGCTTCGCCTGGGAACTTTTGGATGACAACCTAGTTCCAATCAAAAGGCGAAATATAAAACTTGGAGCCCCCTAGCTCATCCTGGTATAATCGAAAACGATCCTTTTCTAGATAACTGGTGTCAAATTAATAATAGTTCGGCAGATTTTACGGATTCGTTCATATTATGAAATGGGAGCACCCGGGCGCCGCGGGTGCCCTCCAGCCCATACTAGTACTATGGCAAATACTTGAAAAGGAATCCTTTTGAGAAAACCGGTCTGACAGTGGGAACGGTTCGGCAGTTTTTACGTATTTGTTCATAATTTCAGATTTGGCCACCCGAGCTTCGCCTGGGAACTTTTGGATGACAACCTAGTTCCAATCAAAAGGCGAAATATAAAACTTGGAGCCCCCTAGCTCATCCTGGTATAATCGAAAACGATCCTTTTCTAGATAACTGGTGTCAAATTAATAATAGTTCGGCAGATTTTACGGATTCGTTCATATTATGAAATGGGAGCACCCGGGCGCCGCGGATGCCCTCCAGCCCATACTAGTACTATGGCAAATACTTGAAAAGGAATCCTTTTGAGAAAACCGGTCTGACAGTGGGAACGGTTCTGCAGTTTTTACGTATTTGTTCATAATTTCAGATTTGGCCACCCGAGCTTCGCCTGGGAACTTTTGGATGACAACCTAGTTCCAATCAAAAGGCGAAATATAAAACTTGGAGCCCCCTAGCTCATCCTGGTATAGTCGAAAACGATCCTTTTCTAGATAACTGGTGTCAAATTAATAATAGTTCGGCAGATTTTACGGATTTGTTCATATTATGAAATGGGAGCACCCGGGCGCCGCGGGTGCCCTCCAGCCCATACTAGTAGTATGGCAAATACTTGAGAAGGAATCCTTTTGAGAAAACCGGTCTGACAGTGGGAACGGTTCGGCAGTTTTTACGTATTTGTTCATAATTTCATATTTGGCCACCCGAGCTTCGCCTGGGAACTTTTGGATGACAACCTAGTTCCAATCAAAAGGCGAAATATAAAACTTGGAGCCCCCTAGCTCATCCTGGTATAGTCGAAAACGATCCTTTTCTAGATAACTGTTGTCAAATTAATAATAGTTCGGCAGATTTTACGCATTCGTTCATATTATGAAATGGAAGCACCCGGGCGCCGCGGATGCCCTCCAGCCCATACTAGTACTATTGCAAATACTTGAAAAGGAATCCATTTGAGAAAACCGGTCTGACAGTGGGAACGGTTCGGCAGTTTTTACGTATTTGTTCATAATTTCAGAGTTGGCCACCCGAGCTTCGCCTGGGAACTTTTGGATGACAACCTAGTTCCAATCAAAAGGCGAAATATAAAACTTGAAGCCCCCTAGCTCATCCTGGTATAGTCGAAAACGATCCTTTTCTAGATAACTGGTGTCAAATTAATAATAGTTCGGCAGATTTTACGGATTCGTTCATATTATGAAATGGGAGCACCCGGGCGCCGCGGGTGCCCTCCAGCCCATACTAGTAGTATGGCAAATACTTGAGAAGGAATCCTTTTGAGAAAACCGGTCTGACAGTGGGAACGGTTCGGCAGTTTTTACGTATTTGTTCATAATTTCATATTTGGCCACCCGAGCTTCGCCTGGGAACTTTTGGATGACAACCTAGTTCCAATCAAAAGGCGAAATATAAAACTTGGAGCCCCCTAGCTCATCCTGGTATAGTCGAAAACGATCCTTTTCTAGATAACTGTTGTCAAATTAATAATAGTTCGGCAGATTTTACGCATTCGTTCATATTATGAAATGGAAGCACCCGGGCGCCGCGGATGCCCTCCAGCCCATACTAGTACTATTGCAAATACTTGAAAAGGAATCCTTTTGAGAAAACCGGTCTGACAGTGGGAACGGTTCGGCAGTTTTTACGTATTTGTTCATAATTTCAGAGTTGGCCACCCGAGCTTCGCCTGGGAACTTTTGGATGACAACCTAGTTCCAATCAAAATGCGAAATATAAAACTTGAAGCCCCCTAGCTCATCCTGGTATAGTCGAAAACGATCCTTTTCTAGATAACTGGTGTCAAATTAATAATAGTTCGGCAGATTTTACGCATTCGTTCATATCATGAAATGGGAGCACCCGGGCGCCGCGGGTGCCCTCCAGCCCATACTAGTACTATGGCAAATACTTGAAAAGGAATCCTTTTGAGAAAACCGGTCTGACAGTGGGAACGGTTCGGCAGTTTTTACGTATTTGTTCATAATTTCAGATTTGGCCACCCGAGCTACGCCTGGGAACTTTTGGATGACAACCTAGTTCCAATCAAAAGGCGAAATATAAAACTTGGAGCCCC
The DNA here is from genome assembly GCF_016920785.2 of Ixodes scapularis. Lineage (NCBI taxonomy): Eukaryota > Metazoa > Arthropoda > Arachnida > Ixodida > Ixodidae > Ixodes > Ixodes scapularis. The sequence goes on from NW_024610154.1 coordinate 757,588, forward strand.
CTAGCTCATCCTGGTATAGTCGAAAACGATCCTTTTCTAGATAACTGGTGTCAAATTAATAATAGTTCGGCAGATTTTACAGATTCGTTCATATTATGAAATGGGAGCACCCGGGCTCCGCGGGTGCCCTCCAGCCCATACTAGTACTATGGCAAATACTTGAAAAGGAATCCTTTTGAGAAAACCGGTCTGACAGTGGGAACGGTTCGGCAGTTTTTACGTATTTGTTCATAATTTCAGAGTTGGCCACCCGAGCTTCGCCTGGGAACTTTTGGATGACAACCTAGTTCCAATCAAAAGGCGAAATATAAAACTTGAAGCCCCCTAGCTCATCCTGGTATAGTCGAAAACGATCCTTTTCTAGATAACTGGTGTCAAATTAATAATAGTTCGGCAGATTTTACGGATTCGTTCATATTATGAAATGGGAGCACCCGGGCGCCGCGGGTGCCCTCCAGCCCATACTAGTACTATGGCAAATACTTGAAAAGGAATCCTTTTGAGAAAACCGGTCTGACAGTGGGAACGGTTCGGCAGTTTTTACGTATTTGTTCATAATTTCAGATTTGGCCACCCGAGCTTCGCCTGGGAACTTTTGGATGACAACCTAGTTCCAATCAAAAGGCGAAATATAAAACTTGGAGCCCCCTAGCTCATCCTGGTATAGTCGAAAACGATCCTTTTCTACATAACTGGTGTCAAATTAATAATAGTTCGGCAGATTTTACGGATTCGTTCATATTATGAAATGGGAGCACCCGGGCGCCGCGGGTGCCCTCCAGCCCATACTAGTACTATGGCAAATACTTGAAAAGGAATCCTTTTGAGAAAACCGGTCTGACAGTGGGAACGGTTCGGCAGTTTTTACGTATTTGTTCATAATTTCAGATTTGGCCACCCGAGCTTCGCCTGGGAACTTTTGGATGACAACCTAGTTCCAATCAAAAGGCGAAATATAAAACTTGGAGCCCCCTAGCTCATCCTGGTATAGTCGAAAACGATCCTTTTCTACATAACTGGTGTCAAATTAATAATAGTTCGGCAGATTTTACGGATTCGTTCATATTATGAAATGGGAGCACCCGGGCGCCGCGGGTGCCCTCCAGCCCATACTAGTACTATGGCAAATACTTGAAAAGGAATCCTTTTGAGAAAACCGGTCTGACAGTGGGAACGGTTCGGCAGTTTTTACGTATTTGTTCATAATTTCAGATTTGGCCACCCGAGCTTCGCCTGGGAACTTTTGGATGACAACCTAGTTCCAATCAAAAGGCGAAATATAAAACTTGGAGCCCCCTAGCTCATCCTGGTATAGTCGAAAACGATCCTTTTCTACATAACTGGTGTCAAATTAATAATAGTTCGGCAGATTTTACGGATTCGTTCATATTATGAAATGGGAGCACCCGGGCGCCGCGGGTGCCCTCCAGCCCATACTAGTACTATGGCAAATACTTGAAAAGGAATCCTTTTGAGAAAACCGGTCTGACAGTGGGAACGGTTCGGCAGTTTTTACGTATTTGTTCATAATTTCAGATTTGGCCACCCGAGCTTCGCCTGGGAACTTTTGGATGACAACCTAGTTCCAATCAAAAGGCGAAACATAAAACTTGGAGCCCCCTAGCTCATCCTGGTATAGTCGAAAACGATCCTTTTCTACATAACTGGTGTCAAATTAATAATAGTTCGGCAGATTTTACGGATTCGTTCATATTATGAAATGGGAGCACCCGGGCGCCGCGGGTGCCCTCCAGCCCATACTAGTACTATGGCAAATACTTGAAAAGGAATCCTTTTGAGAAAACCGGTCTGACAGTGGGAACGGTTCGGCAGTTTTTACGTATTTGTTCATAATTTCAGATTTGGCCACCCGAGCTACGCCTGGGAACTTTTGGATGACAACCTAGTTCCAATCAAAAGGCGAAATATAAAACTTGGAGCCCCCTAGCTCATCCTGGTATAGTCGAAAACGATCCTTTTCTAGATAACTGGTGTCAAATTAATAATAGTTCGGCAGATTTTACAGATTCGTTCATATTATGAAATGGGAGCACCCGGGCTCCGCGGGTGCCCTCCAGCCCATACTAGTACTATGGCAAATACTTGAAAAGGAATCCTTTTGAGAAAACCGGTCTGACAGTGGGAACGGTTCGGCAGTTTTTACGTATTTGTTCATAATTTCAGATTTGGCCACCCGAGCTTAGCCTGGGAACTTTTGGATGACAACCTAGTTCCATTCAAAAGGCGAAATATAAAACTTGGAGCCCCCTAGCTCATCCTGGTATAGTCGAAAACGATCCTTTTCTAGATAACTGGTGTCAAATTAATAATAGTTCGGCAGATTTTACGGATTCGTTCATATTATGAAATGGGAGCACCCGGGCGCCGCGGGTGCCCTCCAGCCCATACTAGTACTATGGCAAATACTTGAAAAGGAATCCTTTTGAGAAAACCGGTCTGACAGTGGGAACGGTTCGGCAGTTTTTACGTATTTGTTCATAATTTCAGATTTGGCCACCCGAGCTTCGCCTGGGAACTTTTGGATGACAACCTAGTTCCAATCAAAAGGCGAAACATAAAACTTGGAGCCCCCTAGCTCATCCTGGTATAGTCGAAAACGATCCTTTTCTAGATAACTGGTGTCAAATTAATAATAGTTCGGCAGATTTTACGCATTCGTTCATATTATGAAATGGGAGCACCCGGGCGCCGCGGATGCCCTCCAGCCCATACTAGTACTATGGCAAATACTTGAAAAGGAATCCTTTTGAGAAAACCGGTCTGACAGTGGGAACGGTTCTGCAGTTTTTACGTATTTGTTCATAATTTCAGATTTGGCCACCCGAGCTTCGCCTGGGAACTTTTGGATGACAACCTAGTTCCAATCAAAAGGCGAAATAAAAAACTTGGAGCCCCCTAGCTCATCCTGGTATAGTCGAAAACGATCCTTTTCTAGATAACTGGTGTCAAATTAATAATAGTTCGGCAGATTTTACGGATTCGTTCATATTATGAAATGGGAGCACCCGGGCGCCGCGGGTGCCCTCCAGCCCATACTAGTACTATGGCAAATACTTGAGAAGGAATCCTTTTGAGAAAACCGGTCTGACAGTGGGAACGGTTCGGCAGTTTTTACGTATTTGTTCATAATTTCATATTTGGCCACCCGAGCTTCGCCTGGGAACTTTTGGATGACAACCTAGTTCCAATCAAAAGGCGAAATATAAAACTTGGAGCCCCCTAGCTCATCCTGGTATAGTCGAAAACGATCCTTTTCTAGATAACTGGTGTCAAATTAATAATAGTTCGGCAGATTTTACAGATTCGTTCATATTATGAAATGGGAGCACCCGGGCTCCGCGGGTGCCCTCCAGCCCATACTAGTACTATGGCAAATACTTGAAAAGGAATCCTTTTGAGAAAACCGGTCTGACAGTGGGAACGGTTCGGCAGTTTTTACGTATTTGTTCATAATTTCAGATTTGGCCACCCGAGCTTAGCCTGGGAACTTTTGGATGACAACCTAGTTCCATTCAAAAGGCGAAATATAAAACTTGGAGCCCCCTAGCTCATCCTGGTATAGTCGAAAACGATCCTTTTCTAGATAACTGGTGTCAAATTAATAATAGTTCGGCAGATTTTACGGATTCGTTCATATTATGAAATGGGAGCACCCGGGCGCCGCGGGTGCCCTCCAGCCCATACTAGTACTATGGCAAATACTTGAAAAGGAATCCTTTTGAGAAAACCGGTCTGACAGTGGGAACGGTTCGGCAGTTTTTACGTATTTGTTCATAATTTCAGATTTGGCCACCCGAGCTTCGCCTGGGAACTTTTGGATGACAACCTAGTTCCAATCAAAAGGCGAAACATAAAACTTGGAGCCCCCTAGCTCATCCTGGTATAGTCGAAAACGATCCTTTTCTAGATAACTGGTGTCAAATTAATAATAGTTCGGCAGATTTTACGCATTCGTTCATATTATGAAATGGGAGCACCCGGGCGCCGCGGATGCCCTCCAGCCCATACTAGTACTATGGCAAATACTTGAAAAGGAATCCTTTTGAGAAAACCGGTCTGACAGTGGGAACGGTTCTGCAGTTTTTACGTATTTGTTCATAATTTCAGATTTGGCCACCCGAGCTTCGCCTGGGAACTTTTGGATGACAACCTAGTTCCAATCAAAAGGCGAAATAAAAAACTTGGAGCCCCCTAGCTCATCCTGGTATAGTCGAAAACGATCCTTTTCTAGATAACTGGTGTCAAATTAATAATAGTTCGGCAGATTTTACGGATTCGTTCATATTATGAAATGGGAGCACCCGGGCGCCGCGGGTGCCCTCCAGCCCATACTAGTACTATGGCAAATACTTGAGAAGGAATCCTTTTGAGAAAACCGGTCTGACAGTGGGAACGGTTCGGCAGTTTTTACGTATTTGTTCATAATTTCATATTTGGCCACCCGAGCTTCGCCTGGGAACTTTTGGATGACAACCTAGTTCCAATCCAAAGGCGAAATATAAAACTTGAAGCCCCCTAGCTCATCCTGGTATAGTCGAAAACGATCCTTTTCTAGATAACTGGTGTCAAATTAATAATAGTTCGGCAGATTTTACAGATTCGTTCATATTATGAAATGGGAGCACCCGGGCGCCGCGGGTGCCCTCCAGCCCATACTAGTACTATTGCAAATACTTGAAAAGGAATCCTTTTGAGAAAACCGGTCTGACAGTGGGAACGGTTCGGCAGTTTTTACGTATTTGTTCATAATTTCAGATTTGGCCACCCGAGCTACGCCTGGGAACTTTTGGATGACAACCTAGTTCCAATCAAAAGGCGAAATATAAAACTTGAAGCCCCCTAGCTCATCCTGGTATAGTCGAAAACGATCCTTTTCTAGATAACTGGTGTCAAATTAATAATAGTTCGGCAGATTTTACGCATTCGTTCATATCATGAAATGGGAGCACCCGGGCGCCGCGGATGCCCTCCAGCCCATACTAGTACTATTGCAAATACTTGAAAAGGAATCCTTTTGAGAAAACCGGTCTGACAGTGGGAACGGTTCGGCAGTTTTTACGTATTTGTTCATAATTTCATATTTGGCCACCCGAGCTTCGCCTGGGAACTTTTGGATGACAACCTAGTTCCAATCAAAAGGCGAAATATAAAACTTGAAGCCCCCTAGCTCATCCTGGTATAGTCGAAAACGATCCTTTTCTAGATAACTGGTGTCAAATTAATAATAGTTCGGCAGATTTTACGCATTCGTTCATATCATGAAATGGGAGCACCCGGGCGCCGCGGATGCCCTCCAGCCCATACTAGTACTATTGCAAATACTTGAAAAGGAATCCTTTTGAGAAAACCGGTCTGACAGTGGGAACGGTTCGGCAGTTTTTACGTATTTGTTCATAATTTCAGATTTGGCCACCCGAGCTACGCCTGGGAACTTTTGGATGACAACCTAGTTCCAATCAAAAGGCGAAATATAAAACTTGGAGCCCCCTAGCTCATCCTGGTATAGTCGAAAACGATCCTTTTCTAGATAACTGGTGTCAAATTAATAATAGTTCGGCAGATTTTACAGATTCGTTCATATTATGAAATGGGAGCACCCGGGCTCCGCGGGTGCCCTCCAGCCCATACTAGTACTATGGCAAATACTTGAAAAGGAATCCTTTTGAGAAAACCGGTCTGACAGTGGGAACGGTTCGGCAGTTTTTACGTATTTGTTCATAATTTCAGATTTGGCCACCCGAGCTTAGCCTGGGAACTTTTGGATGACAACCTAGTTCCATTCAAAAGGCGAAATATAAAACTTGGAGCCCCCTAGCTCATCCTGGTATAGTCGAAAACGATCCTTTTCTAGATAACTGGTGTCAAATTAATAATAGTTCGGCAGATTTTACGGATTCGTTCATATTATGAAATGGGAGCACCCGGGCGCCGCGGGTGCCCTCCAGCCCATACTAGTACTATGGCAAATACTTGAAAAGGAATCCTTTTGAGAAAACCGGTCTGACAGTGGGAACGGTTCGGCAGTTTTTACGTATTTGTTCATAATTTCAGATTTGGCCACCCGAGCTTCGCCTGGGAACTTTTGGATGACAACCTAGTTCCAATCAAAAGGCGAAACATAAAACTTGGAGCCCCCTAGCTCATCCTGGTATAGTCGAAAACGATCCTTTTCTAGATAACTGGTGTCAAATTAATAATAGTTCGGCAGATTTTACGCATTCGTTCATATTATGAAATGGGAGCACCCGGGCGCCGCGGATGCCCTCCAGCCCATACTAGTACTATGGCAAATACTTGAAAAGGAATCCTTTTGAGAAAACCGGTCTGACAGTGGGAACGGTTCGGCAGTTTTTACGTATTTGTTCATAATTTCAGATTTGGCCACCCGAGCTTAGCCTGGGAACTTTTGGATGACAACCTAGTTCCATTCAAAAGGCGAAATATAAAACTTGGAGCCCCCTAGCTCATCCTGGTATAGTCGAAAACGATCCTTTTCTAGATAACTGGTGTCAAATTAATAATAGTTCGGCAGATTTTACGGATTCGTTCATATTATGAAATGGGAGCACCCGGGCGCCGCGGGTGCCCTCCAGCCCATACTAGTACTATGGCAAATACTTGAAAAGGAATCCTTTTGAGAAAACCGGTCTGACAGTGGGAACGGTTCGGCAGTTTTTACGTATTTGTTCATAATTTCAGATTTGGCCACCCGAGCTTCGCCTGGGAACTTTTGGATGACAACCTAGTTCCAATCAAAAGGCGAAACATAAAACTTGGAGCCCCCTAGCTCATCCTGGTATAGTCGAAAACGATCCTTTTCTAGATAACTGGTGTCAAATTAATAATAGTTCGGCAGATTTTACGCATTCGTTCATATTATGAAATGGGAGCACCCGGGCGCCGCGGATGCCCTCCAGCCCATACTAGTACTATGGCAAATACTTGAAAAGGAATCCTTTTGAGAAAACCGGTCTGACAGTGGGAACGGTTCTGCAGTTTTTACGTATTTGTTCATAATTTCAGATTTGGCCACCCGAGCTTCGCCTGGGAACTTTTGGATGACAACCTAGTTCCAATCAAAAGGCGAAATAAAAAACTTGGAGCCCCCTAGCTCATCCTGGTATAGTCGAAAACGATCCTTTTCTAGATAACTGGTGTCAAATTAATAATAGTTCGGCAGATTTTACGGATTCGTTCATATTATGAAATGGGAGCACCCGGGCGCCGCGGGTGCCCTCCAGCCCATACTAGTACTATGGCAAATACTTGAGAAGGAATCCTTTTGAGAAAACCGGTCTGACAGTGGGAACGGTTCGGCAGTTTTTACGTATTTGTTCATAATTTCATATTTGGCCACCCGAGCTTCGCCTGGGAACTTTTGGATGACAACCTAGTTCCAATCCAAAGGCGAAATATAAAACTTGGAGCCCCCTAGCTCATCCTGGTATAGTCGAAAACGATCCTTTTCTAGATAACTGGTGTCAAATTAATAATAGTTCGGCAGATTTTACGCATTCGTTCATATTATGAAATGGAAGCACCCGGGCGCCGCGGATGCCCTCCAGCCCATACTAGTACTATTGCAAATACTTGAAAAGGAATCCTTTTGAGAAAACCGGTCTGACAGTGGGAACGGTTCGGCAGTTTTTACGTATTTGTTCATAATTTCAGAGTTGGCCACCCGAGCTTCGACTGGGAACTTTTGGATGACAACCTAGTTCCAATCAAAAGGCGAAATATAAAACTTGGAGCCCCCTAGCTCATCCTGGTATAGTCGAAAACGATTCTTTTCTAGATAACTGGTGTCAAATTAATAATAGTTCGGCAGATTTTACGCATTCGTTCATATTATGTAATGGGAGCACCCGGGCGCCGCGGATGCCCTCCAGCCCATACTAGTACTATGGCAAATACTTGAAAAGGAATCCTTTTGAGAAAACCGGTCTGACAGTGGGAACGGTTCGGCAGTTTTTACGTATTTGTTCATAATTTCAGATTTGGCCACCCGAGCTTCGCCTGGGAACTTTTGGATGACAACCTAGTTCCAATCAAAAGGCGAAATATAAAACTTGGAGCCCCCTAGCTCATCCTGGTATAGTCGAAAACGATCCTTTTCTAGATAACTGGTGTCAAATTAATAATAGTTCGGCAGATTTTACGGATTCGTTCATATTATGAAATGGGAGCACCCAGGCGCCGCGGGTGCCCTCCAGCCAATACTAGTACTATGGCAAATACTTGAAAAGGAATCCTTTTGAGAAAACCGGTCTGACAGTGGGAACGGTTCGGCAGTTTTTACGTATTTGTTCATAATTTCAGATTTGGCCACCCGAGCTTCGCCTGGGAACTTTTGGATGACAACCTAGTTCCAATCAAAAGGCGAAATATAAAACTTGGAAACCCCTAGCTCATCCTGGTATAGTCGAAAACTATCCTTTTCTAGATAACTGGTGTCAAATTAATAATAGTTCGGCAGATTTTACAGATTCGTTCATATTATGAAATGGGAGCACCCGGGCGCCGCGGGTGCCCTCCAGCCCATACTAGTACTATGGCAAATACTTGAAAAGGAATCCTTTTGAGAAAACCGGTCTGACAGTGGGAACGGTTCGGCAGTTTTTACGTATTTGTTCATAATTTCAGATTTGGCCACCCGAGCTTCGCCTGGGAACTTTTGGATGACAATCTAGTTCCAATCAAAAGGCGAAATATAAAACTTGGAGCCCCCTAGCTCATCCTGGTATAGTCGAAAACGATCCTTTTCTAGATAACTGGTGTCAAATTAATAATAGTTCGGCAAATTTTACGCATTCGTTCATATTATGAAATGGGAGCACCCGGGCGCCGCGGGTGCCCTCCAGCCCATACTAGTACTATTGCAAATACTTGAAAAGGAATCCTTTTGAGAAAACCGGTCTGACAGTGGGAACGGTTCGGCAGTTTTTACGTATTTGTTCATAATTTCAGATTTGGCCACCCGAGCTTCGCCTGGGAACTTTTGGATGACAACCTAGTTCCAATCAAAAGGCGAAATATAAAACTTGGAGCCCCCTAGCTCATCCTGGTATAGTCGAAAACGATCCTTTTCTAGATAACTGTTGTCAAATTAATAATAGTTCGGCAGATTTTACGGATTCGTTCATATTATGAAATGGGAGCACCCGGGCGCCGCGGGTGCCCTCCAGCCCATACCAGTACTATGGCAAATACTTGAAAAGGAATCCTTTTGAGAAAACCGGTCTGACAGTGGGAACGGTTCGGCAGTTTTTACGTATTTGTTCATAATTTCAGATTTGGCCACCCGAGCCTCGCCTGGGAACTTTTGGATGACAACCTAGTTCCAATCAAAAGGCGAAATATAAAACTTGGAGCCCCCTAGCTCATCCTGGTATAGTCGAAAACGATCCTTTTCTAGATAACTGGTGTCAAATTAATAATAGTTCGGCAGATTTTACGCATTCGTTCATATTATGACATGGGAGCACCCGGGCGCCGCGGGTGCCCTCCAGCCCATACTAGTACTATCGCAAATACTTCAAAAGGAATCCTTTTGAGAAAACCGGTCTGACAGTGGGAACGGTTGGGCAGTTTTTACGTATTTGTTCATAATTTCAGATTTAGCCACCCGAGCTTCGCCTGGGAACTTTTGGATGACAACCTAGTTCCAATCAAAAGGCGAAATATAAAACTTGGAGCCCCCTAGCTCATCCTGGTATAGTCGAAAACGATCCTTTTCTAGATAACTGGTGTCAAATTAATAATAGTTCAGCAGATTTTACGCATTCGTTCATATTATGAAATGGGAGCTCCCGGGCGCCGCGGGTGCCCTCCAGCCCATACTAGTACTATGGCAAATACTTGAGAAGGAATCCTTTTGAGAAAACCGGTCTGACAGTGGGAACGGTTCGGCAGTTTTTACGTATGTGTTCATAATTTCATATTTGGCCACCCGAGCATCGCCTGGGAACTTTTGGATGACAACCTAGTTCCAACCAAAAGGCGAAATATAAAACTTGGAGCCCCCTAGCTCATCCTGGTATAGTCGAAAACGATCCTTTTCTAGATAACTGGTGTCAAATTAATAATAGTTCGGCAGATTTTACGCATTCGTTCATATTATGAAATGGGAGCACCCGGGCGCCGCGGGTGCCCTCCAGCCCATACTAGTACTATTGCAAATACTTGAAAAGGAATCCTTTTGAGAAAACCAGTCTGACAGTGGGAACGGTTCGGCAGTTTTTACGTATTTGTTCATAATTTCAGATTTGGCCACCCGAGCTTCGCCTGGGAACTTTTGGATGACAACCTAGTTCCAATCAAAAGGCGAAATATAAAACTTGGAGCCCCCTAGCTCATCCTGGTATAGTCGAAAACGATCCTTTTCTAGATAACTGGTGTCAAATTAATAATAGTTCGGCAGATTTTACGCATTCGTTCATATTATGAAATGGGAGCACCCGGGCGCCGCGGGTGCCCTCCAGCCCATACTAGTACTATCGCAAATACTTCAAAAGGAATCCTTTTGAGAAAACCGGTCTGACAGTGGGAACGGTTGGGCAGTTTTTACGTATTTGTTCATAATTTCAGATTTAGCCACCCGAGCTTCGCCTGGGAACTTTTGGATGACAACCTAGTTCCAATCAAAAGGCGAAATATAAAACTTGGAGCCCCCTAGCTCATCCTGGTATAGTCGAAAACGATCCTTTTCTAGATAACTGGTGTCAAATTAATAATAGTTCAGCAGATTTTACGCATTCGTTCATATTATGAAATGGGAGCTCCCGGGCGCCGCGGGTGCCCTCCAGCCCATACTAGTACTATGGCAAATACTTGAGAAGGAATCCTTTTGAGAAAACCGGTCTGACAGTGGGAACGGTTCGGCAGTTTTTACGTATTTGTTCATAATTTCATATTTGGCCACCCGAGCTTCGCCTGGGAACTTTTGGATGACAACCTAGTTCCAACCAAAAGGCGAAATATAAAACTTGGAGCCCCCTAGCTCATCCTGGTATAGTCGAAAACGATCCTTTTCTAGATAACTGGTGTCAAATTAATAATAGTTCGGCAGATTTTACGCATTCGTTCATATTATGAAATGGAAGCACCCGGGCGCCGCGGATGCCCTCCAGCCCATACTAGTACTATTCCAAATACTTGAAAAGGAATCCTTTTGAGAAAACCGGTCTGACAGTGGGAACGGTTCGGCAGTTTTTACGTATTTGTTCATAATTTCAGATTTGGCCACCCGAGCTTCGCCTGGGAACTTTTGGATGACAACCTAGTTCCAATCAAAAGGCGAAATATAAAACTTGGAGCCCCCTAGCTCATCCTGGTATAGTCGAAAACGATCCTTTTCTAGATAACTGGTGTCAAATTAATAATAGTTCGGCAGATTTTACGCATTCGTTCATATTATGAAATGGGAGCACCCGGGCGCCGCGGATGCCCTCCAGCCCATACTAGTACTATGGCAAATACTTGAAAAGGAATCCTTTTGAGAAAACCGGTCTGACAGTGGGAACGGTTCGGCAGTTTTTACGTATTTGTTCATAATTTCAGATTTGGCCACCCGAGCTTCGCCTGGGAACTTTTGGATGACAACCTAGTTCCAATCAAAAGGCGAAATATAAAACTTGGAGCCCCCTAGCTCATCCTGGTATAGTCGAAAACGATCCTTTTCTAGATAACTGGTGTCAAATTAATAATAGTTCGGCAGATTTTACGGATTCGTTCATATTATTAAATGGGAGCACCCAGGCGCCGCGGGTGCCCTCCAGCCCATACTAGTACTATGGCAAATACTTGAAAAGGAATCCTTTTGAGAAAACCGGTCTGACAGTGGGAACGGTTCGGCAGTTTTTACGTATCTGTTCAAAATTTCAGATTTGGCCACCCGAGCTTCGCCTGGGAACTTTTGGATGACAACCTAGTTCCAATCAAAAGGCGAAATATAAAACTTGGAGCCCCCTAGCTCATCCTGGTATAGTCGAAAACGATCCTTTTCTAGATAACTGGTGTCAAATTAATAATAGTTCGGCAGATTTTACGGATTCGTTCATATTATGAAATGGGAGCACCCAGGCGCCGCGGGTGCCCTCCAGCCCATACTAGTACTATGGCAAATACTTGAAAATGAATCCTTTTGAGAAAACCGGTCTGACAGTGGGAACGGTTCGGCAGTTTTTACGTATTTGTTCATAATTTCAGATTTGGCCACCCGAGCTTCGCCTGGGAACTTTTGGATGACAACCTAGTTCCAATCAAAAGGCGAAATATAAAACTTGTAGCCCCCTAGCCCTTCCTGGTATAGTCGAAAATGATCCTTTTCTAGATAACTGGTGTCAAATTAATAATAGTTCGGCAGATTTTACGGATTCGTTCATATTATGAAATGGGAGCACCCGGGCGCCGCGGGTGCCCTCCAGCCTATACTAGTACTATGGCAAATACTTGAAAAGGAATCCTTTTGAGAAAACCGGTCTGACAGTGGGAACGGCTCGCCAGTTTTTACGTATTTGTTCATAATTTCAGATTTGGCCACCCGAGCTTCGCCTGGGAACTTTTGGATGACAACCTAGTTCCATTCAAAAGGCGAAATATAAAACTTGGAGCCCCCTAGCTCATCCTGGTATAGTCGAAAGCGATCCTTTTCTAGATAACTGGTGTCAAATTAATAATAGTTCGGCAGATTTTACGGATTCGTTCATATTATGAAATGGGAGCACCCGGGCGCCGCGGGTGCCCTCCAGCCCATACTAGTACTATGGCAAATACTTGAAAAGGAATCCTTTTGAGAAAACCGGTCTGACAGTGGGAACGGTTCGGCAGTTTTTACGTATTTGTTCATAATTTCAGATTTGGCCACCCGAGCTTCGCCTGGGAACTTTTGGATGACAACCTAGTTCCAATCAAAAGGCGAAATATAAAACTTGGAGCCCCCTAGCTCATCCTGGTATAGTCGAAAACGATCCTTTTCTAGATAACTGGTGTCAAATTAATAATAGTTCGGCAGATTTTACGGATTCGTTCATATTATGAAATGGGAGCACCCGGGCGCCGCGGGTGCCCTCCAGCCCATACTAGTACTATGGCAAATACTTGAAAAGGAATCCTTTTGAGAAAACCGGTCTGACAGTGGGAACGGTTCGGCAGTTTTTACGTATTTGTTCATAATTTCAGATTTGGCCACCCGAGCTTCGCCTGGGAACTTTTGGATGACAACCTAGTTCCAATCAAAAGGCGAAACATAAAACTTGGAGCCCCCTAGCTCATCCTGGTATAGTCGAAAACGATCCTTTTCTAGATAACTGGTGTCAAATTAATAATAGTTCGGCAGATTTTACGCATTCGTTCATATCATGAAATGGGAGCACCCGGGCGCCGCGGGTGCCCTCCAGCCCATACTAGTACTAGGGCAAATACTTGAAAAGGAATCCTTTTGAGAAAACCGGTCTGACAGTGGGAACGGTTCGGCAGTTTTTACGTATTTGTTCATAATTTCAGATTTGGCCACCCGAGCTACGCCTGGGAACTTTTGGATGACAACCTAGTTCCAATCAAAAGGCGAAATATAAAACTTGGAGCCCCCTAGCTCATCCTGGTATAGTCGAAAACGATCCTTTTCTAGATAACTGGTGTCAAATTAATAATAGTTCGGCAGATTTTACAGATTCGTTCATATTATGAAATGGGAGCACCCGGGCTCCGCGGGTGCCCTCCAGCCCATACTAGTACTATGGCAAATACTTGAAAAGGAATCCTTTTGAGAAAACCGGTCTGACAGTGGGAACGGTTCGGCAGTTTTTACGTATTTGTTCATAATTTCAGATTTGGCCACCCGAGCTTAGCCTGGGAACTTTTGGATGACAACCTAGTTCCATTCAAAAGGCGAAATATAAAACTTGGAGCCCCCTAGCTCATCCTGGTATAGTCGAAAACGATCCTTTTCTAGATAACTGGTGTCAAATTAATAATAGTTCGGCAGATTTTACGGATTCGTTCATATTATGAAATGGGAGCACCCAGGCGCCGCGGGTGCCCTCCAGCCCATACTAGTACTATGGCAAATACTTGAAAAGGAATCCTTTTGAGAAAACCGGTCTGACAGTGGGAACGGTTCGGCAGTTTTTACGTATTTGTTCATAATTTCAGATTTGGCCACCCGAGCTTCGCCTGGGAACTTTTGGATGACAACCTAGTTCCAATCAAAAGGCGAAATATAAAACTTGGAGCCCCCTAGCTCATCCTGGTATAGTCGAAAACGATCCTTTTCTAGATAACTGGTGTCAAATTAATAATAGTTCGGCAGATTTTACGGATTCGTTCATATTATGAAATGGGAGCACCCGGGCGCCGCGGGTGCCCTCCAGCCCATACTAGTACTATGGCAAATACTTGAAAAGGAATCCTTTTGAGAAAACCGGTCTGACAGTGGGAACGGTTCGGCAGTTTTTACGTATTTGTTCATAATTTCAGATTTGGCCACCCGAGGTTCGCCTGGGAACTTTTGGATGATAACCTAGTTCCAATCAAAAGGCGAAATATAAAACTTGGAGCCCCCTAGCTCATCCTGGTATAGTCGAAAACGATCCTTTTCTAGATAACTGGTGTCAAATTAATAATAGTTCGGCAGATTTTACGGATTCGTTCATATTATGAAATGGGAGCACCCGGGCGCCGCGGGTGCCCTCCAGCCCATACTAGTACTATGGCAAATACTTGAAAAGGAATCCTTTTGAGAAAACCGGTCTGACAGTGGGAACGGTTCGGCAGTTTTTACGTATTTGTTCATAATTTCAGATTTGGCCACCCGAGCTTCGCCTGGGAACTTTTGGATGACAACCTAGTTCCAATCAAAAGGCGAAACATAAAACTTGGAGCCCCCTAGCTCATCCTGGTATAGTCGAAAACGATCCTTTTCTAGATAACTGGTGTCAAATTAATAATAGTTCGGCAGATTTTACGCATTCGTTCATATTATGAAATGGGAGCACCCGGGCGCCGCGGATGCCCTCCAGCCCATACTAGTACTATGGCAAATACTTGAAAAGGAATCCTTTTGAGAAAACCGGTCTGACAGTGGGAACGGTTCTGCAGTTTTTACGTATTTGTTCATAATTTCAGATTTGGCCACCCGAGCTTCGCCTGGAAACTTTTGGATGACAACCTAGTTCCAATCAAAAGGCGAAATATAAAACTTGGAGCCCCCTAGCTCATCCTGGTATAGTCGAAAACGATCCTTTTCTAGATAACTGGTGTCAAATTAATAATAGTTCGGCAGATTTTACGCATTCGTTCATATTATGAAATGGAAGCACCCGGGCGCCGCGGATGCCCTCCAGCCCATACTAGTACTATTGCAAATACTTGAAAAGGAATCCTTTTGAGAAAACCGGTCTGACAGTGGGAACGGTTCGGCAGTTTTTACGTATTTGTTCATAATTTCAGAGTTGGCCACCCGAGCTTCGACTGGGAACTTTTGGATGACAACCTAGTTCCAATCAAAAGGCGAAATATAAAACTTGGAGCCCCCTAGCTCATCCTGGTATAGTCGAAAACGATCCTTTTCTAGATAACTGGTGTCAAATTAATAATAGTTCGGCAGATTTTACGCATTCGTTCATATTATGTAATGGGAGCACCCGGGCGCCGCGGATGCCCTCCAGCCCATACTAGTACTATGGCAAATACTTGAAAAGGAATCCTTTTGAGAAAACCGGTCTGACAGTGGGAACGGTTCGGCAGTTTTTACGTATTTGTTCATAATTTCAGATTTGGCCACCCGAGCTTCGCCTGGGAACTTTTGGATGACAACCTAGTTCCAATCAAAAGGCGAAATATAAAACTTGGAGCCCCCTAGCTCATCCTGGTATAGTCGAAAACGATCCTTTTCTAGATAACTGGTGTCAAATTAATAATAGTTCGGCAGATTTTACGGATTCGTTCATATTATGAAATGGGAGCACCCAGGCGCCGCGGGTGCCCTCCAGCCAATACTAGTACTATGGCAAATACTTGAAAAGGAATCCTTTTGAGAAAACCGGTCTGACAGTGGGAACGGTTCGGCAGTTTTTACGTATTTGTTCATAATTTCAGATTTGGCCACCCGAGCTTCGCCTGGGAACTTTTGGATGACAACCTAGTTCCAATCAAAAGGCGAAATATAAAACTTGGAGCCCCCTAGCTCATCCTGGTATAGTCGAAAACTATCCTTTTCTAGATAACTGGTGTCAAATTAATAATAGTTCGGCAGATTTTACAGATTCGTTCATATTATGAAATGGGAGCACCCGGGCGCCGCGGGTGCCCTCCAGCCCATACTAGTACTATGGCAAATACTTGAAAAGGAATCCTTTTGAGAAAACCGGTCTGACAGTGGGAACGGTTCGGCAGTTTTTACGTATTTGTTCATAATTTCAGATTTGGCCACCCGAGCTTCGCCTGGGAACTTTTGGATGACAACCTAGTTCCAATCAAAAGGCGAAACATAAAACTTGGAGCCCCCTAGCTCATCCTGGTATAGTCGAAAACGATCCTTTTCTAGATAACTGGTGTCAAATTAATAATAGTTCGGCAGATTTTACGCATTCGTTCATATTATGAAATGGGAGCACCCGGGCGCCGCGGGTGCCCTCCAGCCCGTACTAGTACTATTGCAAATACTTGAAAAGGAATCCTTCTTAGAAAACCGGTCTGACAGTGGGAACGGTTCGGCAGTTTTTACGTATTTGTTCATAATTTCAGATTTGGCCACCCGAGCTTCGCCTGGAAACTTTTGGATGACAACCTAGTTCCAATCAAAAGGCGAAATATAAAACTTGGAGCCCCCTAGCTCATCCTGGTATAGTCGAAAACGATCCTTTTCTAGATAACTGGTGTCAAATTAATAATAGTTCGGCAGATTTTACGGATTCGTTCATATTATGAAATGGGAGCACCCGGGCGCCGCGGGTGCCCTCCAGCCCATACTAGTAGTATGGCAAATACTTGAAAAGGAATCCTTTTGAGAAAACCGGTCTGATTGTGGGAACGGTTCGGCAGTTTTTACGTATTTGTTCATAATTTCAGATTTGGCCACCCGAGCTTCGCCTGGGAACTTTTGGATGACAACCTAGTTCCAATCAATAGGCGAAATATAAAACTTGGAGCCCCCTAGCTCATCCTGGTATAGTCGAAAACGATCCTTTTCTAGATAACTGGTGTCAAATTAATAATAGTTCGGCAGATTTTACGCATTCGTTCATATTATGAAATGGGAGCACCCGGGCGCCGCGGGTGCCCTCCAGCCCATACTAGTACTATGGCAAATACTTGAAAAGGAATCCTTTTAAGAAAACCGGTCTGACAGTGGGAACGGTTCGGCAGTTTTTACGTATTTGTTCATAATTTCAGATTTGGCCACCCGAGCTTCGCCTGGGAACTTTTGGATGACAACCTAGTTCCAATCAAAAGGCGAAATATAAATTTGGAGCCCCCTAGCTCATCCTGGTATAGTCGAAAACGATCCTTTTCTAGATAACTGGTGTCAAATTAATAATAGTTCGGCAGATTTTACGGATTCGTTCATATTATGAAATGGGAGCACCCGGGCGCCGCGGGTGCCCTCCAGCCCATACTAGTACTATGGCAAATACTTGAAAAGGAATCCTTTTGAGAAAACCGGTCTGACAGTGGGAACGGTTCGGCAGTTTTTACGTATTTGTTCATAATTTCAGATTTGGCCACCCGAGCTTCGCCTGGGAACTTTTGGATGACAACCTAGTTCCAATCAAAAGGCGAAATATAAAACTTGGAGCCCCCTAGCTCATCCTGGTATAGTCGAAAACTATCCTTTTCTAGATAACTGGTGTCAAATTATTAATAGTTCGGCAGATTTTACAGATTCGTTCATATTATGAAATGGGAGCACCCGGGCGCCGCGGGTGCCCTCCAGCCCATACTAGTACTATGGCAAATACTTGAAAAGGAATCCTTTTGAGAAAACCGGTCTGACAGTGGGAACGGTTCGGCAGTTTTTACGTATTTGTTCATAATTTCAGATTTGGCCACCCGAGCTTCGCCTGGGAACTTTTGGATGACAACCTAGTTCCAATCAAAAGGCGAAACATAAAACTTGGAGCCCCCTAGCTCATCCTGGTATAGTCGAAAACGATCCTTTTCTAGATAACTGGTGTCAAATTAATAATAGTTCGGCAGATTTTACGCATTCGTTCATATTATGAAATGGGAGCACCCGGGCGCCGCGGATGCCCTCCAGCCCATACTAGTGCTATGGCAAATACTTGAAAAGGAATCCTTTTGAGAAAACCGGTCTGACAGTGGGAACGGTTCTGCAGTTTTTACGTATTTGTTCATAATTTCAGATTTGGCCACCCGAGCTTCGCCTGGAAACTTTTGGATGACAACCTAGTTCCAATCAAAAGGCGAAATATAAAACTTGGAGCCCCCTAGCTCATCCTGGTATAGTCGAAAACGATCCTTTTCTAGATAACTGGTGTCAAATTAATAATAGTTCGGCAGATTTTACGGATTCGTTCATATTATGAAATGGGAGCACCCGGGCGCCGCGGGTGCCCTCCAGCCCATACTAGTAGTATGGCAAATACTTGAAAAGGAATCCTTTTGAGAAAACCGGTTTGATTGTGGGAACGGTTCGGCAGTTTTTACGTATTTGTTCATAATTTCAGATTTGGCCACCCGAGCTTCGCCTGGGAACTTTTGGATGACAACCTAGTTCCAATCAAAAGGCGAAATATAAAACTTGGAGCCCCCTAGCTCATCCTGGTATAGTCGAAAACGATCCTTTTCTAGATAACTGGTGTCAAATTAATAATAGTTCGGCAGATTTTACGCATTCGTTCATATTATGAAATGGGAGCACCCGGGCGCCGCGGGTGCCCTCCAGCCCATACTAGTACTATGGCAAATACTTGAAAAGGAATCCTTTTGAGAAAACCGGTCTGACAGTGGGAACGGTTCGGCAGTTTTTACGTATTTGTTCATAATTTCAGATTTGGCCACCCGAGCTTCGCATGGGAACTTTTGGATGACAACCTAGTTCCAATCAAAAGGCGAAATATAAAACTTGGAGCCCCCTAGCTCATCCTGGTATAGTCGAAAACGATCCTTTTCTAGATAACTGGTGTCAAATTAATAATAGTTCGGCAGATTTTACGGATTCGTTCATATTATGAAATGGGAGCACCCGGGCGCCGCGGGTGCCCTCCAGCCCATACTAGTACTATGGCAAATACTTGAAAAGGAATCCTTTTGAGAAAACCGGTCTGACAGTGGGAACGGTTCGGCAGTTTTTACGTATTTGTTCATAATTTCAGATTTGGCCACCCGAGCTTCGCCTGGGAACTTTTGGATGACAACCTAGTTCCAATCAAAAGGCGAAATACAAAACTTGGAGCCCCCTAGCTCATCCTGGTATAGTCGAAAATGATCCTTTTCTAGATAACTGGTGTCAAATTAATAATAGTTCGGCAGATTTTACGCATTCGTTCATATTATGAAATGGGAGCACCCGGGCGCCGCGGGTGCCCTCCAGCCCGTACTAGTACTATTGCAAATACTTGAAAAGGAATCCTTTTTAGAAAACCGGTCTGACAGTGGGAACGGTTCGGCAGTTTTTACGTATTTGTTCATAATTTCAGATTTGGCCACCCGAGCTTCGCCTGGGAACTTTTGGATGACAACCTAGTTCCAATCAAAGGCGAAATATAAAACTTGGAGCCCCCTAGCTCATCCTGGTATAGTCGAAAACGATCCTTTTCTAGATAACTGGTGTCAAATTAATAATAGTTCGGCAGATTTTACGCATTCGTTCATATTATGAAATGGGAGCACCCGGGCGCCGCGGGTGCCCTCCAGCCCATACTAGTACTATTGCAAATACTTGAAAAGGAATCCTTTTGAGAAAACCGTTCTGACAGTGGGAACGGTTCGGCAGTTCTTACGTATTTGTTCATAATTTCAGATTTGGCCACCCGAGCTTCGCCTGGGAACTTTTGGATGACAACCTAGTTCCAATCAAAAGGCGAAATATAAAACTTGGAGCCCCCTAGCTCATCCTGGTATAGTCGAAAATGATCCTTTTCTAGATAACTGGTGTCAAATTAATAATAGTTCGGCAGATTTTACGCATTCGTTCATATTATGAAATGGGAGCACCCGGGCGCCGCGGGTGCCCTCCAGCCCATACTAGTACTATTGCAAATACTTGAAAAGGAATCCTTTTGAGAAAACCGGTCTGACCGTGGGAACGGTTCGGCAGTTTTTACGTATTTGTTCATAATTTCAGATTTGGCCACCCGAGCTTCGCCTGGGAACTTTTGGATGACAACCTAGTTCCAATCAAAAGGCGAAATATAAAACTTGGAGCCCCCTAGCTCATCCTGGTATAGTCGAAAACGATCCTTTTCTAGATAACTGGTGTCAAATTAATAATAGTTCGGCAGATTTTACGGATTCGTTCATATTATGAAATGGGAGCACCCGGGCGCCGCGGGTGCCCTCCAGCCCATACTAGTACTATTGCAAATACTTGAAAAGGAATCCTTTTGAGAAAACCGGTCTGACAGTGGGAACGGTTCGGCAGTTTTTACGTATTTGTTCAAAATTTCAGATTTGGCCACCCGAGCTTCGCCTGGGAACTTTTGGATGACAACCTAGTTCCAATCAAAAGGCGAAATATAAAACTTGGAGCCCCCTAGCTCATCCTGGTATAGTCGAAAACGATCCTTTTCTAGATAACTGGTGTCAAATTAATAATAGTTCGGCAGATTTTACGCATTCGTTCATATTATGAAATGGGAGCACCCGGGCGCCGCGGGTGCCCTCCAGCCCATACTAGTACTATGGCAAATACTTGAAAAGGAATCCTTTTGAGAAAACCGGTCTGACAGTGGGAACGGTTCGGCAGTTTTTACGTATTTGTTCATAATTTCAGATTTGGCCACCCGAGCTTCGCATGGGAACTTTTGGATGACAACCTAGTTCCAATCAAAAGGCGAAATATAAAACTTGGAGCCCCCTAGCTCATCCTGGTATAGTCGAAAACGATCCTTTTCTAGATAACTGGTGTCAAATTAATAATAGTTCGGCAGATTTTACGGATTCGTTCATATTATGAAATGGGAGCACCCGGGCGCCGCGGGTGCCCTCCAGCCCATACTAGTACTATGGCAAATACTTGAAAAGGAATCCTTTTGAGAAAACCGGTCTGACAGTGGGAACGGTTCGGCAGTTTTTACGTATTTGTTCATAATTTCAGATTTGGCCACCCGAGCTTCGCCTGGGAACTTTTGGATGACAACCTAGTTCCAATCAAAAGGCGAAATACAAAACTTGGAGCCCCCTAGCTCATCCTGGTATAGTCGAAAATGATCCTTTTCTAGATAACTGGTGTCAAATTAATAATAGTTCGGCAGATTTTACGCATTCGTTCATATTATGAAATGGGAGCACCCGGGCGCCGCGGGTGCCCTCCAGCCCGTACTAGTACTATTGCAAATACTTGAAAAGGAATCCTTTTTAGAAAACCGGTCTGACAGTGGGAACGGTTCGGCAGTTTTTACGTATTTGTTCATAATTTCAGATTTGGCCACCCGAGCTTCGCCTGGGAACTTTTGGATGACAACCTAGTTCCAATCAAAGGCGAAATATAAAACTTGGAGCCCCCTAGCTCATCCTGGTATAGTCGAAAACGATCCTTTTCTAGATAACTGGTGTCAAATTAATAATAGTTCGGCAGATTTTACGCATTCGTTCATATTATGAAATGGGAGCACCCGGGCGCCGCGGGTGCCCTCCAGCCCATACTAGTACTATGGCAAATACTTGAAAAGGAATCCTTTTGAGAAAACCGTTCTGACAGTGGGAACGGTTCGGCAGTTCTTACGTATTTGTTCATAATTTCAGATTTGGCCACCCGAGCTTCGCCTGGGAACTTTTGGATGACAACCTAGTTCCAATCAAAAGGCGAAATATAAAACTTGGAGCCCCCTAGCTCATCCTGGTATAGTCGAAAATGATCCTTTTCTAGATAACTGGTGTCAAATTAATAATAGTTCGGCAGATTTTACGCATTCGTTCATATTATGAAATGGGAGCACCCGGGCGCCGCGGGTGCCCTCCAGCCCATACTAGTACTATTGCAAATACTTGAAAAGGAATCCTTTTGAGAAAACCGGTCTGACCGTGGGAACGGTTCGGCAGTTTTTACGTATTTGTTCATAATTTCAGATTTGGCCACCCGAGCTTCGCCTGGGAACTTTTGGATGACAACCTAGTTCCAATCAAAAGGCGAAATATAAAACTTGGAGCCCCCTAGCTCATCCTGGTATAGTCGAAAACGATCCTTTTCTAGATAACTGGTATCAAATTAATAATAGTTCGGCAGATTTTACGGATTCGTTCATATTATGAAATGGGAGCACCCGGGCGCCGCGGGTGCCCTCCAGCCCATACTAGTACTATTGCAAATACTTGAAAAGGAATCCTTTTGAGAAAACCGGTCTGACAGTGGGAACGGTTCGGCAGTTTTTACGTATTTGTTCAAAATTTCAGATTTGGCCACCCGAGCTTCGCCTGGGAACTTTTGGATGACAACCTAGTTCCAATCAAAAGGCGAAATATAAAACTTGGAGCCCCCTAGCTCATCCTGGTATAGTCGAAAACGATCCTTTTCTAGATAACTGGTGTCAAATTAATAATAGTTCGGCAGATTTTACGCATTCGTTCATATTATGAAATGGGAGCACCCGGGCGCCGCGGGTGCCCTCCAGCCCATACTAGTACTATTGCAAATACTTGAAAAGGAATCCTTTTGAGAAAACCAGTCTGACAGTGGGAACGGTTTGGCAGTTTTTACGTATTTGTTCATAATTTCAGATTTGGCCACCCGAGCTTCGCCTGGGAACTTTTGGATGACAACCTAGTTCCAATCAAAAGGCGAAATATAAAACTTGGAGCCCCCTAGCTCATCCTAGTATAGTCGAAAACGAACCTTTTCTAGATAACTGGTGTCAAATTAATAATAGTTCGGCAGATTTTACGGATTCGTTCATATTATGAAATGGGAGCACCCGGGCGCCGCGGGTGCCCTCCAGCCCATACTAGTACTATGGCAAATACTTGAAAAGGAATCCTTTTGAGAAAACCGGTCTGACAGTGGGAACGGTTCGGCAGTTTTTACGTATTTGTTCATAATTTCAGATTTGGCCACCCGAGCTTCGCCTGGGAACTTTTGGATGACAACATAGTTCCAATCAAAAGGCGAAATATAAAACTTGGAGCCCCCTAGCTCATCCTGGTATAGTCGAAAATGATCCTTTTCTAGATAACTGGTGTCAAATTAATAATAGTTCGGCAGATTTTACGCATTCGTTCATATTATGAAATGGGAGCACCCGGGCGCCGCGGGTGCCCTCCAGCCCGTACTAGTACTATTGCAAATACTTGAAAAGGAATCCTTCTTAGAAAACCGGTCTGACAGTGGGAACGGTTCGGCAGTTTTTACGTATTTGTTCATAATTTCAGATTTGGCCACCCGAGCTTCGCCTGGGAACTTTTGGATGACAACCTAGTTCCAATCAAAAGGCGAAATATAAAACTTGGAGCCCCCTAGCTCATCCTGGTATAGTCGAAAACGATCCTTTTCTAAATAACTGGTGTCAAATTAATAATAGTTCGGCAGATTTTACGCATTCGTTCATATTATGAAATGGGAGCACCCGAGCGCCGCGGGTGCCCTCCAGCCCATACTAGTACTATTGCAAATACTTGAAAAAGAATCCTTTTGAGAAAACCGGTCTGACAGTGGGAACGGTTCGGCAGTTCTTACGTATTTGTTCATAATTTCAGATTTGGCCACCCGAGCTTCGCATGGGAACTTTTGGATGACAATCTAGTTCCAATCAAAAGGCGAAATATAAAACTTGGAGCCCCCTAGCTCATCCTGGTATAGTCGAAAACGATCCTTTTCTAGATAACTGGTGTCAAATTAATAATAGTTCGGCAAATTTTACGCATTCGTTCATATTATGAAATAGGAGCACCCGGGCGCCGCGGGTGCCCTCCAGCCCATACTAGTACTATTGCAAATACTTGAGAAGGAATCCTTTTGAGAAAACCGGTCTGACAGTGGGAACGGTTCGGCAGTTTTTACGTATGTGTTCATAATTTCATATTTGGCCACCCGAGCTTCGCCTGGGAACTTTTGGATGACAACCTAGTTCCAACCAAAAGGCGAAATATAAAACTTGGAGCCCCCTAGCTCATCCTGGTATAGTCGAAAACGATCCTTTTCTAGATAACTGGTGTCAAATTAATAATAGTTCGGCAGATTTTACGCATTCGTTCATATTAAGAAATGGGAGCACCCGGGCGCCGCGGGTGCCCTCCAGCCCATACTAGTACTATTGCAAATACTTGAAAAGGAATCCTTTTGAGAAAACCAGTCTGACAGTGGGAACGGTTCGGCAGTTTTTACGTATTTGTTCATAATTTCAGATTTGGCCACCCGAGCTTCGCCTGGGAACTTTTGGATGACAACCTAGTTCCAATCAAAAGGCGAAATATAAAACTTGGAGCCCCCTAGCTCATCCTGGTATAGTCGAAAACGATCCTTTTCTAGATAACTGGTGTCAAATTAATAATAGTTCGGCAGATTTTACGCATTCGTTCATATTATGAAATGGGAGCACCCGGGCGCCGCGGGTGCCCTCCAGCCCATACTAGTACTATCGCAAATACTTGAAAAGGAATCCTTTTGAGAAAACCGGTCTGACAGTGGGAACGGTTGGGCAGTTTTTACGTATTTGTTCATAATTTCAGATTTAGCCACCCGAGCTTCGCCTGGGAACTTTTGGATGACAACCTAGTTCCAATCAAAAGGCGAAATATAAAACTTGGAGCCCCCTAGCTCATCCTGGTATAGTCGAAAACGATCCTTTTCTAGATAACTGGTGTCAAATTAATAATAGTTCAGCAGATTTTACGCATTCGTTCATATTATGAAATGGGAGCACCCGGGCGCCGCGGGTGCCCTCCAGCCCATACTAGTACTATGGCAAATACTTGAGAAGGAATCCTTTTGAGAAAACCGGTCTGACAGTGGGAACGGTTCGGCAGTTTTTACGTATTTGTTCATAATTTCATATTTGGCCACCCGAGCTTCGCCTGGGAACTTTTGGATGACAACCTAGTTCCAACCAAAAGGCGAAATATAAAACTTGGAGCCCCCTAGCTCATCCTGGTATAGTCGAAAACGATCCTTTTCTAGATAACTGGTGTCAAATTAATAATAGTTCGGCAGATTTTACGCATTCGTTCATATTATGAAATGGAAGCACCCGGGCGCCGCGGATGCCCTCCAGCCCATACTAGTACTATTGCAAATACTTGAAAAGGAATCCTTTTGAGAAAACCGGTCTGACAGTGGGAACGGTTCGGCAGTTTTTACGTATTTGTTCATAATTTCAGATTTGGCCACCCGAGCTTCGCCTGGGAACTTTTGGATGACAACCTAGTTCCAATCAAAAGGCGAAATATAAAACTTGGAGCCCCCTAGCTCATCCTGGTATAGTCGAAAACGATCCTTTTCTAGATAACTGGTGTCAAATTAATAATAGTTCGGCAGATTTTACGCATTCGTTCATATTATGAAATGGGAGCACCCGGGCGCCGCGGATGCCCTCCAGCCCATACTAGTACTATGGCAAATACTTGAAAAGGAATCCTTTTGAGAAAACCGGTCTGACAGTGGGAACGGTTCGGCAGTGTTTACGTATTTGTTCATAATTTCAGATTTGGCCACCCGAGCTTCGCCTGGGAACTTTTGGATGACAACCTAGTTCCAATCAAAAGGCGAAATATAAAACTTGGAGCCCCCTAGCTCATCCTGGTATAGTCGAAAACGATCCTTTTCTAGATAACTGGTGTCAAATTATTAATAGTTCGGCAGATTTTACGGATTCGTTCATATTATTAAATGGGAGCACCCAGGCGCCGCGGGTGCCCTCCAGCCCATGCTAGTACTATGGCAAATACTTGAAAAGGAATCCTTTTGAGAAAACCGGTCTGACAGTGGGAACGGTTCGGCAGTTTTTACGTATCTGTTCATAATTTCAGATTTGGCCACCCGAGCTTCGCCTGGGAACTTTTGGATGACAACCTAGTTCCAATCAAAAGGCGAAATATAAAACTTGGAGCCCCCTAGCTCATCCTGGTATAGTCGAAAACGATCCTTTTCTAGATAACTGGTGTCAAATTAATAATAGTTCGGCAGATTTTACGGATTCGTTCATATTATGAAATGGGAGCACCCAGGCGCCGCGGGTGCCCTCCAGCCCATACTAGTACTATGGCAAATACTTGAAAATGAATCCTTTTGAGAAAACCGGTCTGACAGTGGGAACGGTTCGGCAGTTTTTACGTATTTGTTCATAATTTCAGATTTGGCCACCCGAGCTTCGCCTGGGAACTTTTGGATGACAACCTAGTTCCAATCAAAAGGCGAAATATAAAACTTGTAGCCCCCTAGCTCTTCCTGGTATAGTCGAAAATGATCCTTTTCTAGATAACTGGTGTCAAATTAATAATAGTTCGGCAGATTTTACGGATTCGTTCATATTATGAAATGGGAGCACCCGGGCGCCGCGGGTGCCCTCCAGCCCATACTAGTACTATGGCAAATACTTGAAAAGGAATCCTTTTGAGAAAACCGGTCTGACAGTGGGAACGGTTCGGCAGTTTTTACGTATTTGTTCATAATTTCAGATTTGGCCACCCGAGGTTCGCCTGGGAACTTTTGGATGATAACCTAGTTCCAATCAAAAGGCGAAATATAAAACTTGGAGCCCCCTAGCTCATCCTGGTATAGTCGAAAACGATCCTTTTCTAGATAACTGGTGTCAAATTAATAATAGTTCGGCAGATTTTACGGATTCGTTCATATTATGAAATGGGAGCACCCGGGCGCCGCGGGTGCCCTCCAGCCCATAATAGTACTATGGCAAATACTTGAAAAGGAATCCTTTTGAGAAAACCGGTCTGACAGTGGGAACGGTTCGGCAGTTTTTACGTATTTGTTCATAATTTCAGATTTGGCCACCCGAGCTTCGCTTGGGAACTTTTGGATGACAACCTAGTTCCAATCAAAAGGCGAAACATAAAACTTCGAGCCCCCTAGCTCATCCTGGTATAGTCGAAAACGATGCTTTTCTAGATAACTGGTGTCAAATTAATAATAGTTCGGCAGATTTTACGCATTCGTTCATATTATGAAATGGGAGCACCCGGGCGCCGCGGATGCCCTCCAGCCCATACTAGTACTATGGCAAATACTTGAAAAGGAATCCTTTTGAGAAAACCGGTCTGACAGTGGGAACGGTTCTGCAGTTTTTACGTATTTGTTCATAATTTCAGATTTGGCCACCCGAGCTTCGCCTGGGAACTTTTGGATGACAACCTAGTTCCAATCAAAAGGCGAAATATAAAATTTGGAGCCCCCTAGCTCATCCTGGTATAGTCGAAAACGATCCTTTTCTAGATAACTGGTGTCAAATTAATAATAGTTCGGCAGATTTTACGGATTCGTTCATATTATGAAATGGGAGCACCCGGGCGCCGCTGGTGCCCTCCAGCCCATACTAGTACTGTGGCAAATACTTGAAAAGGAATCCTTTTGAGAAAACCGGTCTGATTGTGGGAACGGATCGGCAGTTTTTACGTATTTGTTCATAATTTCAGATTTGGCCACCCGAGCTTCGCCTGGGAACTTTTGGATGACAACCTAGTTCCAATCAAAAGGCGAAATATAAAACTTGGAGCCCCCTAGCTCATCCTGGTATAGCCGAAAACGATCCTTTTCTAGATAACTGGTGTCAAATTAATAATAGTTCGGCAGATTTTACGCATTCGTTCATATTATGAAATGGGAGCACCCGGGCGCCGCGGGTGCCCTCCAGCCCATACTAGTACTATTGCAAATACTTGAAAAGGAATCCTTTTGAGAAAACCGGTCTGAGAGTGGGAACGGTTCGGCAGTTTTTACGTATCTGTTCATAATTTCAGATTTGGCCACCCGAGCTTCGCCTGGGAACTTTTGGATGACAACCTAGTTCCAATCAAAAGGCGAAATATAAAACTTGGAGCCCCCTAGCTCATCCTGGTATAGTCGAAAACGATCCTTTTCTAGATAACTGGTGTCAAATTAATAATAGTTCGGCAGATTTTACTCATTCGTTCATATTATGAAATGGGAGCACCCGGGCGCCGCGGGTGCCCTCCAGCCCATACTAGTACTATGGCAAATACTTGAAAAGGAATCCTTTTGAGAAAACCGGTCTGACAGTGGGAACGGTTCGGCAGTTTTTACGTATTTGTTCATAATTTCAGATTTGGCCACCCGAGGTTCGCCTGGGAACTTTTGGATGATAACCTAGTTCCAATCAAAAGGCGAAATATAAAACTTGGAGCCCCCTAGCTCATCCTGGTATAGTCGAAAACGATCCTTTTCTAGATAACTGGTGTCAAATTAATAATAGTTCGGCAGATTTTACGGATTCGTTCATATTATGAAATGGGAGCACCCGGGCGCCGCGGGTGCCCTCCAGCCCATAATAGTACTATGGCAAATACTTGAAAAGGAATCCTTTTGAGAAAACCGGTCTGACAGTGGGAACGGTTCGGCAGTTTTTACGTATTTGTTCATAATTTCAGATTTGGCCACCCGAGCTTCGCTTGGGAACTTTTGGATGACAACCTAGTTCCAATCAAAAGGCGAAACATAAAACTTCGAGCCCCCTAGCTCATCCTGGTATAGTCGAAAACGATCCTTTTCTAGATAACTGGTGTCAAATTAATAATAGTTCGGCAGATTTTACGCATTCGTTCATATTATGAAATGGGAGCACCCGGGCGCCGCGGGTGCCCTCCAGCCCATACTAGTACTATTGCAAATACTTGAAAAGGAATCCTTTTGAGAAAACCGTTCTGACAGTGGGAACGGTTCGGCAGTTTTTACGTATTTGTTCATAATTTCAGATTTGGCCACCCGAGCTTCGCCTGGGAACTTTTGGATGACAACCTAGTTCCAATCAAAAGGCGAAATATAAAACTTGGAGCCCCCTAGCTCATCCTGGTATAGTCGAAAATGATCCTTTTCTAGATAACTGGTGTCAAATTAATAATAGTTCGGCAGATTTTACGCATTCGTTCATATTATGAAATGGGAGCACCCGGGCGCCGCGGGTGCCCTCCAGCCCATACTAGTACTATTGCAAATACTTGAAAAGGAATCCTTTTGAGAAAACCGGTCTGACCGTGGGAACGGTTCGGCAGTTTTTACGTATTTGTTCATAATTTCAGATTTGGCCACCCGAGCTTCGCCTGGGAACTTTTGGATGACAACCTAGTTCCAATCAAAAGGCGAAATATAAAACTTGGAGCCCCCTAGCTCATCCTGGTATAGTCGAAAACGATCCTTTTCTAGATAACTGGTGTCAAATTAATAATAGTTCGGCAGATTTTACGGATTCGTTCATATTATGAAATGGGAGCACCCGGGCGCCGCGGGTGCCCTCCAGCCCATACTAGTACTATTGCAAATACTTGAAAAGGAATCCTTTTGAGAAAACCGGTCTGACAGTGGGAACGGTTCGGCAGTTTTTACGTATTTGTTCAAAATTTCAGATTTGGCCACCCGAGCTTCGCCTGGGAACTTTTGGATGACAACCTAGTTCCAATCAAAAGGCGAAATATAAAACTTGGAGCCCCCTAGCTCATCCTGGTATAGTCGAAAACGATCCTTTTCTAGATAACTGGTGTCAAATTAATAATAGTTCGGCAGATTTTACGCATTCGTTCATATTATGAAATGGGAGCACCCGGGCACCGCGGGTGCCCTCCAGCCCATACTAGTACTATTGCAAATACTTGAAAAGGAATCCTTTTGAGAAAACCAGTCTGACAGTGGGAACGGTTTGGCAGTTTTTACGTATTTGTTCATAATTTCAGATTTGGCCACCCGAGCTTCGCCTGGGAACTTTTGGATGACAACCTAGTTCCAATCAAAAGGCGAAATATAAAACTTGGAGCCCCCTAGCTCATCCTGGTATAGTCGAAAACGAACCTTTTCTAGATAACTGGTGTCAAATTAATAATAGTTCGGCAGATTTTACGGATTCGTTCATATTATGAAATGGGAGCACCCGGGCGCCGCGGGTGCCCTCCAGCCCATACTAGTACTATGGCAAATACTTGAAAAGGAATCCTTTTGAGAAAACCGGTCTGACAGTGGGAACGGTTCGGCAGTTTTTACGTATTTGTTCATAATTTCAGATTTGGCCACCCGAGCTTCGCCTGGGAACTTTTGGATGACAACATAGTTCCAATCAAAAGGCGAAATATAAAACTTGGAGCCCCCTAGCTCATCCTGGTATAGTCGAAAATGATCCTTTTCTAGATAACTGGTGTCAAATTAATAATAGTTCGGCAGATTTTACGCATTCGTTCATATTATGAAATGGGAGCACCCGGGCGCCGCGGGTGCCCTCCAGCCCGTACTAGTACTATTGCAAATACTTGAAAAGGAATCCTTCTTAGAAAACCGGTCTGACAGTGGGAACGGTTCGGCAGTTTTTACGTATTTGTTCATAATTTCAGATTTGGCCACCCGAGGTTCGCCTGGGAACTTTTGGATGATAACCTAGTTCCAATCAAAAGGCGAAATATAAAACTTGGAGCCCCCTAGCTCATCCTGGTATAGTCGAAAACGATCCTTTTCTAGATAACTGGTGTCAAATTAATAATAGTTCGGCAGATTTTACGGATTCGTTCATATTATGAAATGGGAGCACCCGGGCGCCGCGGGTGCCCTCCAGCCCATAATAGTACTATGGCAAATACTTGAAAAGGAATCCTTTTGAGAAAACCGGTCTGACAGTGGGAACGGTTCGGCAGTTTTTACGTATTTGTTCATAATTTCAGATTTGGCCACCCGAGCTTCGCTTGGGAACTTTTGGATGACAACCTAGTTCCAATCAAAAGGCGAAACATAAAACTTCGAGCCCCCTAGCTCATCCTGGTATAGTCGAAAACGATACTTTTCTAGATAACTGGTGTCAAATTAATAATAGTTCGGCAGATTTTACGCATTCGTTCATATTATGAAATGGGAGCACCCGGGCGCCGCGGATGCCCTCCAGCCCATACTAGTACTATGGCAAATACTTGAAAAGGAATCCTTTTGAGAAAACCGGTCTGACAGTGGGAACGGTTCTGCAGTTTTTACGTATTTGTTCATAATTTCAGATTTGGCCACCCGAGCTTCGCCTGGGAACTTTTGGATGACAACCTAGTTCCAATCAAAAGGCGAAATATAAAATTTGGAGCCCCCTAGCTCATCCTGGTATAGTCGAAAACGATCCTTTTCTAGATAACTGGTGTCAAATTAATAATAGTTCGGCAGATTTTACGGATTCGTTCATATTATGAAATGGGAGCACCCGGGCGCCGCTGGTGCCCTCCAGCCCATACTAGTACTGTGGCAAATACTTGAAAAGGAATCCTTTTGAGAAAACCGGTCTGATTGTGGGAACGGATCGGCAGTTTTTACGTATTTGTTCATAATTTCAGATTTGGCCACCCGAGCTTCGCCTGGGAACTTTTGGATGACAACCTAGTTCCAATCAAAAGGCGAAATATAAAACTTGGAGCCCCCTAGCTCATCCTGGTATAGCCGAAAACGATCCTTTTCTAGATAACTGGTGTCAAATTAATAATAGTTCGGCAGATTTTACGCATTCGTTCATATTATGAAATGGGAGCACCCGGGCGCCGCGGGTGCCCTCCAGCCCATACTAGTACTATTGCAAATACTTGAAAAGGAATCCTTTTGAGAAAACCGGTCTGACAGTGGGAACGGTTCGGCAGTTTTTACGTATCTGTTCATAATTTCAGATTTGGCCACCCGAGCTTCGCCTGGGAACTTTTGGATGACAACCTAGTTCCAATCAAAAGGCGAAATATAAAACTTGGAGCCCCCTAGCTCATCCTGGTATAGTCGAAAACGATCCTTTTCTAGATAACTGGTGTCAAATTAATAATAGTTCGGCAGATTTTACTCATTCGTTCATATTATGAAATGGGAGCACCCGGGCGCCGCGGGTGCCCTCCAGCCCATACTAGTACTATGGCAAATACTTGAAAAGGAATCCTTTTGAGAAAACCGGTCTGACAGTGGGAACGGTTCGGCAGTTTTTACGTATTTGTTCATAATTTCAGATTTGGCCACCCGAGGTTCGCCTGGGAACTTTTGGATGATAACCTAGTTCCAATCAAAAGGCGAAATATAAAACTTGGAGCCCCCTAGCTCATCCTGGTATAGTCGAAAACGATCCTTTTCTAGATAACTGGTGTCAAATTAATAATAGTTCGGCAGATTTTACGGATTCGTTCATATTATGAAATGGGAGCACCCGGGCGCCGCGGGTGCCCTCCAGCCCATAATAGTACTATGGCAAATACTTGAAAAGGAATCCTTTTGAGAAAACCGGTCTGACAGTGGGAACGGTTCGGCAGTTTTTACGTATTTGTTCATAATTTCAGATTTGGCCACCCGAGCTTCGCTTGGGAACTTTTGGATGACAACCTAGTTCCAATCAAAAGGCGAAACATAAAACTTCGAGCCCCCTAGCTCATCCTGGTATAGTCGAAAACGATACTTTTCTAGATAACTGGTGTCAAATTAATAATAGTTCGGCAGATTTTACGCATTCGTTCATATTATGAAATGGGAGCACCCGGGCGCCGCGGATGCCCTCCAGCCCATACTAGTACTATGGCAAATACTTGAAAAGGAATCCTTTTGAGAAAACCGGTCTGACAGTGGGAACGGTTCTGCAGTTTTTACGTATTTGTTCATAATTTCAGATTTGGCCACCCGAGCTTCGCCTGGGAACTTTTGGATGACAACCTAGTTCCAATCAAAAGGCGAAATATAAAATTTGGAGCCCCCTAGCTCATCCTGGTATAGTCGAAAACGATCCTTTTCTAGATAACTGGTGTCAAATTAATAATAGTTCGGCAGATTTTACGGATTCGTTCATATTATGAAATGGGAGCACCCGGGCGCCGCTGGTGCCCTCCAGCCCATACTAGTACTGTGGCAAATACTTGAAAAGGAATCCTTTTGAGAAAACCGGTCTGATTGTGGGAACGGATCGGCAGTTTTTACGTATTTGTTCATAATTTCAGATTTGGCCACCCGAGCTTCGCCTGGGAACTTTTGGATGACAACCTAGTTCCAATCAAAAGGCGAAATATAAAACTTGGAGCCCCCTAGCTCATCCTGGTATAGCCGAAAACGATCCTTTTCTAGATAACTGGTGTCAAATTAATAATAGTTCGGCAGATTTTACGCATTCGTTCATATTATGAAATGGGAGCACCCGGGCGCCGCAGGTGCCCTCCAGCCCATACTAGTACTATTGCAAATACTTGAAAAGGAATCCTTTTGAGAAAACCGGTCTGACAGTGGGAACGGTTCGGCAGTTTTTACGTATTTGTTCATAATTTCAGATTTGGCCACCCGAGCTTCGTCTGGGAACTTTTGGATGACAACCTAGTTCCAATCAAAAGGCGAAATATAAAACTTGGAGCCCCCTAGCTCATCCTGGTATAGTCGAAAACGATCCTTTTCTAGATAACTGGTGTCAAATTAATAATAGTTCGGCAGATTTTACGGATTCGTTCATATTATGAAATGGGAGCACCCGGGCGCCGCGGGTGCCCTCCAGCCCATACTAGTACTATGGCAAATACTTGAAAAGGAATCCTTTTGAGAAAACCGGTCTGACAGTGGGAACGGTTCGGCAGTTTTTACGTATTTGTTCATAATTTCAGATTTGGCCACCCGAGCTTCGCCTGGGAACTTTTGGATGACAACCTAGTTCCAATCAAAAGGCGAAATATAAAACTTGGAGCCCCCTAGCTCATCCTCGTATAGTCGAAAACGATCCTTCTCTAGATAACTGGTGTCAAATTAATAATAGTTCGGCAGATTTTACGCATTCGTTCATATTATGACATGGGAGCACCCGGGCGCCGCGGGTGCCCTCCAGCCCATACTAGTACTATTGCAAATACTTGAAAAGGAATCCTTTTGAGAAAACCGGTCTGACAGTGGGAACGGTTCGGCAGTTTTTACGTATTTGTTCATAATTTCAGATTTGGCCACCCGAGCTTCGCCTGGGAACTTTTGGATGACAACCTAGTTCCAATCAAAAGGCGAAATATAAAACTTGGAGCCCCCTAGCTCATCCTCGTATAGTCGAAAACGATCCTTTTCTAGATAACTGGTGTCAAATTAATAATAGTTCGGCAGATTTTACGGATTCGTTCATATTATGAAATGGGAGCACCCGGGCGCCGCGGGTGCCCTCCAGCCCATACTAGTACTATTGCAAATACTTGAAAAGGAATCCTTTTGAGAAAACCGGTCTGATTGTGGGAACGGATCGGCAGTTTTTACGTATTTGTTCATAATTTCAGATTTGGCCACCCGAGCTTCGCCTGGGAACTTTTGGATGACAACCTAGTTCCAATCAAAAGGCGAAATATAAAACTTGGAGCCCCCTAGCTCATCCTCGTATAGTCGAAAACGATCCTTTTCTAGATAACTGGTGTCAAATTAATAATAGTTCGGCAGATTTTACGGATTCGTTCATATTATGAAATGGGAGCACCCGGGCGCCGCGGGTGCCCTCCAGCCCATACTAGTACTATGGCAAATACTTGAAAAGGAATCCTTTTGAGAAAACCGGTCTGACAGTGGGAACGGTTCGGCAGTTTTTACGTATTTGTTCATAATTTCGGATTTGGCCACCCGAGCTTCGCCTGGGAACTTTTGGATGACAACCTAGTTCCAATCAAAAGGCGAAATATAAAACTTGGAGCCCCCTAGCTCATCCTGGTATAGTCGAAAATGATCCTTTTCTAGATAACTGGTGTCAAATTAATAATAGTTCGGCAGATTTCACGCATTCGTTCATATTATGAAATGGGAGCACCCGGGCGCCGCGGGTGCCCTCCAGCCCATACTAGTACTATTGCAAATACTTGAAAAGGAATCCTTTTGAGAAAACCGGTCTGACAGTGGAAACGGTTCGGCAGTTTTTACGTATTTGTTCATAATTTCAGATTTGGCCACCCTTGCTTCGCCAGGGAACCTTTGGATGACAACCTAGTTCCAATCAAAAGGCGAAATATAAAACTTGGAGCCCCCTAGCTCATCCTGGTATAGACGAAAACGATCCTTTTCTAGATAACTGGTGTCAAATTAATAATAGTTCGGCAGATTTTACGCATTCGTTCATATTATAAAATGGGAGCACCCGGGCGCCGCGGGTGCCCTCCAGCCCATACTAGTACTATGGCAAATACTTGAAAAGGAATCCTTTTGAGAAAACCGGTCTGACAGTGGGAACGGTTCGGCAGTTTTTACGTATTTGTTCATAATTTCGGATTTGGCCACCCGAGCTTCGCCTGGGAACTTTTGGATGACAACCTAGTTCCAATCAAAAGGCGAAATATAAAACTTGGAGCCCCCTAGCTCATCCTGGTATAGTCGAAAATGATCCTTTTCTAGATAACTGGTGTCAAATTAATAATAGTTCGGCAGATTTCACGCATTCGTTCATATTATGAAATGGGAGCACCCGGGCGCCGCGGGTGCCCTCCAGCCCATACTAGTACTATTGCAAATACTTGAAAAGGAATCCTTTTGAGAAAACCGGTCTGACAGTGGGAGCGGTTCGGCAGTTTTTACGTATTTGTTCATAATTTCAGATTTGGCCACCCGAGCTTCGCCTGGGAACCTTTGGATGACAACCTAGTTCCAATCAAAAGGCGAAATATAAAACTTGGAGCCCCCTAGCTCATCCTGGTATAGACGAAAACGATCCTTTTCTAGATAACTGGTGTCAAATTAATAATAGTTCGGCAGATTTTACGCATTCGTTCATATTATAAAATGGGAGCACCCGGGCGCCGCGGGTGCCCTCCAGCCCATACTAGTACTATGGCAAATACTTGAAAAGGAATCCTTTTGAGAAAACCGGTCTGACAGTGGGAACGGTTCGGCAGTTTTTACGTATTTGTTCATAATTTCAGATTTGGCCACCCGAGCTTCGCCTGGGAACTTTTGGATGACAAGCTAGTTCCAATCAAAAGGCGAAATATAAAACTTGGAGCCCCCTAGCTCATCCTGGTATAGTCGAAAATGATCCTTTTCTAGATAACTGGTGTCAAATTAATAATAGTTCGGCAGATTTTACGCATTCGTTCATATTATGAAATGGGAGCACCCGGGCGCCGCGCGTGCCCTCCAGCCCATACTAGTACTATTGCAAATACTTGAAAAGGAATCCTTTTGAGAAAACCGGTCTGACAGTGGGAACGGTTCGGCAGTTTTTACGTATTTGTTCATAATTTCAGATTTGGCCACCCGAGCTTCGCCTGGGAACTTTTGGATGACAACCTAGTTCCAATCAAAAGGCGAAATATAAAACTTGGAGCTCCCTAGCTCATCCTGGTATAGTCGAAAACGATCCTTTTCTAGATAACTGGTGTCAAATTAATAATAGTTCGGCAGATTTTACGGATTCGTTCATATTATGAAATGGGAGCACCCGGGCGCCGCGGGTGCCCTCCAGCCCATGCTAGTACTATGGCAAATACTTGAAAAGGAATCCTTTTGAGAAACCCGGTCTGACAGTGGGAACGGTTCGGCAGTTTTTACGTATTTGTTCATAATTTCAGATTTGGCCACCCGAGCTTCGCCTGAAAACTTTTGGATGACAACCTAGTTCCAATCAAAAGGCGAAATATAAAACTTGGAGCCCCCTAGCTCATCCTGGTATAGTCGAAAACGATCCTTTTCTAGATAACTGGTGTCAAATTAATAATAGTTCGGCAAATTTTACGCATTCGTTCATATTATGAAATGGGAGCACCCGGACGCCGCGGGTGCCCTCCAGCCCATACTAGTACTATTGCAAATACTTGAAAAGGAATCCTTTTGAGAAAACCGGTCTGACAGTGGGAACGGTTCGGCAGTTCTTACGTATTTGTTCATAATTTCAGATTTGGCCACCCGAGCTTCGCCTGGGAACTTTTTGATGACAACCTTGTTCCAATCAAAAGGCGAAATATAAAACTTGGAGCCCCCTAGCTCATCCTGGTATAGTCGAAAACGATCCTTTTCTAGATAACTGGTGTCAAATTAATAATAGTTCGGCAGATTTTACGGATTCGTTCATATTATGAAATGGGAGCACCCGGCCGCCGCGGGTGCCCTCCAGCCCATACTAGTACTATGGCAAATGCTTGAAAAGGAATCCTTTTGAGAAAACCGGTCTGACAGTGGGAACGGTTCGGCAGTTTTTACGTATTTTTTCATAATTTCAGATTTGGCCACCCGAGCTTCGCCTGGGAACTTTTGGATGACAACCTAGTTCCAATCAAAAGGCGAAATACAAAACTTGGAGCCCCCTAGCTCATCCTGGTATAGTCGAAAATGATCCTTTTCTAGATAACTGGTGTCAAATTAATAATAGTTCGGCAGATTTTACGCATTCGTTCATATTATGAAATGGGAGCACCCGGGCGCCGCGGGTGCCCTCCAGCCCGTACTAGTACTATTGCAAATACTTGAAAAGGAATCCTTTTTAGAAAACCGGTCTGACAGTGGGAACGGTTCGGCAGTTTTTACGTATTTGTTCATAATTTCAGATTTGGCCACCCGAGCTTCGCCTGGGAACTTTTGGATGACAACCTAGTTCCAATCAAAAGGCGAAATATAAAACTTGGAGCCCCCTAGCTCATCCTGGTATAGTCGAAAACGATCCTTTTCTAGATAACTGGTGTCAAATTAATAATAGTTCGCCAAATTTTACGCATTCGTTCATATTATGAAATGGGAGCACCCGGGCGCCGCGGGTGCCCTCCAGCCCATACTAGTACTATGGCAAATACTTGAAAAGGAATCCTTTTGAGAAAACCGGTCTGACAGTGGGAAAGGTTCGGCAGTTCTTACGTATTTGTTCATAATTTCAGATTTGGCCACCCGAGCTTCGCCTGGGAACTTTTGGATGACAACCTAGTTCCAATCAAAAGGCGAAATATAAAACTTGGAGCCCCCTAGCTCATCCTGGTATAGTCGAAAATTATCCTTTTCTAGATAACTGGTGTCAAATTAATAATAGTTCGGCAGATTTTACGCATTCGTTCATATTATGAAATGGGAGCACCCGGGCGCCGCGGGTGCCCTCCAGCCCATACTAGTACTATGGCAAATACTTGAAAAGGAATCCTTTTGACAAAACCGGTCTGACAGTGGGAACGGTTCGGCAGTTTTTACGTATTTGTTCATAATTTCAGATTTGGCCACCCGAGCTTCGCCTGAGAACTTTTGGATGACAACCTAGTTCCAATCAAAAGGCGAAATATAAAACTTGGAGCCCCCTAGCTCATCCTGGTATAGTCGAAAACGATCCTTTTCTAGATAACTGGTGTCAAATTAATAATAGTTCGCCAAATTTTACGCATTCGTTCATATTATGAAATAGGAGCACCCGGGCGCCGCGGGTGCCCTCCAGCCCATACTAGTACTATTGCAAATACTTGAAAAGGAATCCTTTTGAGAAAACCGGTCTGACAGTGGGAAAGGTTCGGCAGTTCTTACGTATTTGTTCATAATTTCAGATTTGGCCACCCGAGCTTCGCCTGGGAACTTTTGGATGACAACCTAGTTCCAATCAAAAGGCGAAATATAAAACTTGGAGCCCCCTAGCTCATCCTGGTATAGTCGAAAACGATCCTTTTCTAGATAACTGGTGTCAAATTAATAATAGTTCGCCAAATTTTACGCATTCGTTCATATTATGAAATGGGAGCACCCGGGCGCCGCGGGTGCCCTCCAGCCCATACTAGTACTATTGCAAATACTTGAAAAGGAATCCTTTTGAGAAAACCGGTCTGACAGTGGGAAAGGTTCGGCAGTTCTTACGTATTTGTTCATAATTTCAGATTTGGCCACCCGAGCTTCGCCTGGGAACTTTTGGATGACAACCTAGTTCCAATCAAAAGGCGAAATATAAAACTTGGAGCCCCCTAGCTCATCCTGGTATAGTCGAAAATTATCCTTTTCTAGATAACTGGTGTCAAATTAATAATAGTTCGGCAGATTTTACGCATTCGTTCATATTATGAAATGGGAGCACCCGGGCGCCGCGGGTGCCCTCCAGCCCATACTAGTACTATGGCAAATACTTGAAAAGGAATCCTTTTTAGAAAACCGGTCTGACAGTGGGAAAGGTTCGGCAGTTCTTACGTATTTGTTCATAATTTCAGATTTGGCCACCCGAGCTTCGCCTGGGAACTTTTGGATGACAACCTAGTTCCAATCAAAAGGCGAAATATAAAACTTGGAGCCCCCTAGCTCATCCTGGTATAGTCGAAAACGATCCTTTTCTAGATAACTGGTGTCAAATTAATAATAGTTCGCCAAATTTTACGCATTCGTTCATATTATGAAATGGGAGCACCCGGGCGCCGCGGGTGCCCTCCAGCCCATACTAGTACTATTGCAAATACTTGAAAAGGAATCCTTTTGAGAAAACCGCTCTGACAGTGGGAACGGTTCGGCAGTTTTTACGTATTTGTTCATAATTTCAGATTTGGCCACCCGAGCTTCGCCTGGGAACTTTTGGATGACAACCTAGTTCCAATCAAAAGGCGAAATATAAAACTTGGAGCCCCCTAGCTCATCCTGGTATAGTCGAAAATTATCCTTTTCTAGATAACTGGTGTCAAATTAATAATAGTTCGGCAGATTTTACGCATTCGTTCATATTATGAAATGGGAGCACCCGGGCGCCGCGGGTGCCCTCCAGCCCATACTAGTACTATGGCAAATACTTGAAAAGGAATCCTTTTTAGAAAACCGGTC
This sequence comes from Ixodes scapularis, assembly GCF_016920785.2. Lineage (NCBI taxonomy): Eukaryota > Metazoa > Arthropoda > Arachnida > Ixodida > Ixodidae > Ixodes > Ixodes scapularis. The sequence continues at coordinate 797,627 of NW_024610154.1, forward strand.
TGACAGTGGGAAAGGTTCGGCAGTTCTTACGTATTTGTTCATAATTTCAGATTTGGCCACCCGAGCTTCGCCTGGGAACTTTTGGATGACAACCTAGTTCCAATCAAAAGGCGAAATATAAAACTTGGAGCCCCCTAGCTCATCCTGGTATAGTCGAAAACGATCCTTTTCTAGATAACTGGTGTCAAATTAATAATAGTTCGCCAAATTTTACGCATTCGTTCATATTATGAAATGGGAGCACCCGGGCGCCGCGGGTGCCCTCCAGCCCATACTAGTACTATTGCAAATACTTGAAAAGGAATCCTTTTGAGAAAACCGGTCTGACAGTGGGAAAGGTTCGGCAGTTCTTACGTATTTGTTCATAATTTCAGATTTGGCCACCCGAGCTTCGCCTGGGAACTTTTGGATGACAACCTAGTTCCAATCAAAAGGCGAAATATAAAACTTGGAGCCCCCTAGCTCATCCTGGTATAGTCGAAAATTATCCTTTTCTAGATAACTGGTGTCAAATTAATAATAGTTCGGCAGATTTTACGCATTCGTTCATATTATGAAATGGGAGCACCCGGGCGCCGCGGGTGCCCTCCAGCCCATACTAGTACTATGGCAAATACTTGAAAAGGAATCCTTTTTAGAAAACCGGTCTGACAGTGGGAAAGGTTCGGCAGTTCTTACGTATTTGTTCATAATTTCAGATTTGGCCACCCGAGCTTCGCCTGGGAACTTTTGGATGACAACCTAGTTCCAATCAAAAGGCGAAATATAAAACTTGGAGCCCCCTAGCTCATCCTGGTATAGTCGAAAACGATCCTTTTCTAGATAACTGGTGTCAAATTAATAATAGTTCGCCAAATTTTACGCATTCGTTCATATTATGAAATGGGAGCACCCGGGCGCCGCGGGTGCCCTCCAGCCCATACTAGTACTATTGCAAATACTTGAAAAGGAATCCTTTTGAGAAAACCGCTCTGACAGTGGGAACGGTTCGGCAGTTTTTACGTATTTGTTCATAATTTCAGATTTGGCCACCCGAGCTTCGCCTGGGAACTTTTGGATGACAACCTAGTTCCAATCAAAAGGCGAAATATAAAACTTGGAGCCCCCTAGCTCATCCTGGTATAGTCGAAAATTATCCTTTTCTAGATAACTGGTGTCAAATTAATAATAGTTCGGCAGATTTTACGCATTCGTTCATATTATGAAATGGGAGCACCCGGGCGCCGCGGGTGCCCTCCAGCCCATACTAGTACTATTGCAAATACTTGAAAAGGAATCCTTTTGAGAAAACCGGTCTGACAGTGGGAAAGGTTCGGCAGTTCTTACGTATTTGTTCATAATTTCAGATTTGGCCACCCGAGCTTCGCCTGGGAACTTTTGGATGACAACCTAGTTCCAATCAAAAGGCGAAATATAAAACTTGGAGCCCCCTAGCTCATCCTGGTATAGTCGAAAACGATCCTTTTCTAGATAACTGGTGTCAAATTAATAATAGTTCGCCAAATTTTACGCATTCGTTCATATTATGAAATGGGAGCACCCGGGCGCCGCGGGTGCCCTCCAGCCCATACTAGTACTATTGCAAATACTTGAAAAGGAATCCTTTTGAGAAAACCGGTCTGACAGTGGGAAAGGTTCGGCAGTTCTTACGTATTTGTTCATAATTTCAGATTTGGCCACCCGAGCTTCGCCTGGGAACTTTTGGATGACAACCTAGTTCCAATCAAAAGGCGAAATATAAAACTTGGAGCCCCCTAGCTCATCCTGGTATAGTCGAAAATTATCCTTTTCTAGATAACTGGTGTCAAATTAATAATAGTTCGGCAGATTTTACGCATTCGTTCATATTATGAAATGGGAGCACCCGGGCGCCGCGGGTGCCCTCCAGCCCATACTAGTACTATGGCAAATACTTGAAAAGGAATCCTTTTTAGAAAACCGGTCTGACAGTGGGAAAGGTTCGGCAGTTCTTACGTATTTGTTCATAATTTCAGATTTGGCCACCCGAGCTTCGCCTGGGAACTTTTGGATGACAACCTAGTTCCAATCAAAAGGCGAAATATAAAACTTGGAGCCCCCTAGCTCATCCTGGTATAGTCGAAAACGATCCTTTTCTAGATAACTGGTGTCAAATTAATAATAGTTCGCCAAATTTTACGCATTCGTTCATATTATGAAATGGGAGCACCCGGGCGCCGCGGGTGCCCTCCAGCCCATACTAGTACTATTGCAAATACTTGAAAAGGAATCCTTTTGAGAAAACCGGTCTGACAGTGGGAAAGGTTCGGCAGTTCTTACGTATTTGTTCATAATTTCAGATTTGGCCACCCGAGCTTCGCCTGGGAACTTTTGGATGACAACCTAGTTCCAATCAAAAGGCGAAATATAAAACTTGGAGCCCCCTAGCTCATCCTGGTATAGTCGAAAATTATCCTTTTCTAGATAACTGGTGTCAAATTAATAATAGTTCGGCAGATTTTACGCATTCGTTCATATTATGAAATGGGAGCACCCGGGCGCCGCGGGTGCCCTCCAGCCCATACTAGTACTATGGCAAATACTTGAAAAGGAATCCTTTTGACAAAACCGGTCTGACAGTGGGAACGGTTCGGCAGTTTTTACGTATTTGTTCATAATTTCAGATTTGGCCACCCGAGCTTCGCCTGAGAACTTTTGGATGACAACCTAGTTCCAATCAAAAGGCGAAATATAAAACTTGGAGCCCCCCAGCTCACCCTGGTATAGTCGAAAACGATCCTTTTCTAGATAACTGGTGTCAAACTAATAATAGTTCGGCAGATTTTACGCATTCGTTCATATTATGAAATAGGAGCACCCGGGCGCCGCGGATGCCCTCCAGCCCATACTAGTACTATTGCAAATACTTGAAAAGGAATCCTTTTGTGAAAACCGCTCTGACAGTGGGAACGGTTCGGCAGTTTTTACGTATTTGTTCATAATTTCAGATTTGGCCACCCGAGCTTCGCCTGGGAACTTTTGAATCACAACCTAGTTCCAATCAAAAGGCGAAATATAAAACTTGGAGCCCCCTAGCTCATCCTGGTATAGTCGAAAACGATCCTTTTCTAGATAACTGGTGTCAAACTAATAATAGTTCGGCAGATTTTACGCATTCGTTCATATTATGAAATAGGAGCACCCGGGCGCCGCGGGTGCCCTCCAGCCCATACTAGTACTATTGCAAATACTTGAAAAGGAATCCTTTTGAGAAAACCGCTCTGACAGTGGGAACGGTTCGGCAGTTTTTACGTATTTGTTCATAATTTCAGATTTGGCCACCCGAGCTTCGCCTGGGAACTTTTGAATCACAACCTAATTCCAATCAAAGGGCGAAATATAAAACTTGGAGCCCCCTAGCTCATCCTGGTATAGTCGAAAACGATCCTTTTCTAGATAACTGGTGTCAAACTAATAATAGTTCGGCAGATTTTACGCATTCGTTCATATTATGAAATAGGAGCACCCGGGCGCCGCGGGTGCCCTCCAGCCCATACTAGTACTATTGCAAATACTTGAAAAGGAATCCTTTTGTGAAAACCGCTCTGACAGTGGGAACGGTTCGGCAGTTTTTACGTATTTGTTCATAATTTCAGATTTGGCCACCCGAGCTTCGCCTGGGAACTTTTGAATCACAACCTAGTTCCAATCAAAAGGCGAAATATAAAACTTGGAGCCCCCTAGCTCATCCTGGTATAGTCGAAAACGATCCTTTTCTAGATAACTGGTGTCAAACTAATAATAGTTCGGCAGATTTTACGCATTCGTTCATATTATGAAATAGGAGCACCCGGGCGCCGCGGGTGCCCTCCAGCCCATACTAGTACTATTGCAAATACTTGAAAAGGAATCCTTTTGAGAAAACCGCTCTGACAGTGGGAACGGTTCGGCAGTTTTTACGTATTTGTTCATAATTTCAGATTTGGCCACCCGAGCTTCGCCTAGGAACTTTTGGATGACAACCTAGTTCCAATCAAAGGGCGAAATATAAAACTTGGAGCCCCCTAGCTCATCCTGGTATAGTCGAAAACGATCCTTTTCTAGATAACTGGTGTCAAACTAATAATAGTTCGGCAGATTTTACGCATTCGTTCATATTATGAAATAGGAGCACCCGGGCGCCGCGGGTGCCCTCCAGCCCATACTAGTACTATTGCAAATACTTGAAAAGGAATCCTTTTGAGAAAACCGCTCTGACAGTGGGAACGGTTCGGCAGTTTTTACGTATTTGTTCATAATTTCAGATTTGGCCACCCGAGCTTCGCCTGGGAACTTTTGAATCACAACCTAGTTCCAATCAAAGGGCGAAATATAAAACTTGGAGCCCCCTAGCTCATCCTGGTATAGTCGAAAACGATCCTTTTCTAGATAACTGGTGTCAAACTAATAATAGTTCGGCAGATTTTACGCATTCGATCATATTATGAAATAGGAGCACCCGGGCGCCGCGGATGCCCTCCAGCCCATACTAGTACTATTCCAAATACTTGAAAAGGAATCCTTTTGAGAAAACCGCTCTGACAGTGGGAACGGTTCGGCAGTTTTTACGTATTTGTTCATAATTTCAGATTTGGCCACCCGAGCTTCGCCTGGGAACTTTTGAATCACAACCTAGTTCCAATCAAAAGGCGAAATATAAAACTTGGAGCCCCCTAGCTCATCCTGGTATAGTCGAAAACGATCCTTTTCTAGATAACTGGTGTCAAACTAATAATAGTTCGGCAGATTTTACGCATTCGTTCATATTATGAAATAGGAGCACCCGGGCGCCGCGGGTGCCCTCCAGCCCATACTAGTACTATTGCAAATACTTGAAAAGGAATCCTTTTGAGAAAACCGCTCTGACAGTGGGAACGGTTCGGCAGTTTTTACGTATTTGTTCATAATTTCAGATTTGGCCACCCGAGCTTCGCCTGGGAACTTTTGGATGACAACCTAGTTCCAATCAAAAGGCGAAATATAAAACTTGGAGCCCCCTAGCTCATCCTGGTATAGTCGAAAACGATCCTTTTCTAGATAACTGGTGTCAAACTAATAATAGTTCGGCAGATTTTACGCATTCGTTCATATTATGAAATAGGAGCACCCGGGCGCCGCGGGTGCCCTCCAGCCCATACTAGTACTATTGCAAATACTTGAAAAGGAATCCTTTTGAGAAAACCGCTCTGACAGTGGGAACGGTTCGGCAGTTTTTACGTATTTGTTCATAATTTCAGATTTGGCCACCCGAGCTTCGCCTGGGAACTTTTGGATGACAACCTAGTTCCAATCAAAAGGCGAAATATAAAACTTGGAGCCCCCTAGCTCATCCTGGTATAGTCGAAAACGATCCTTTTCTAGATAACTGGTGTCAAACTAATAATAGTTCGGCAGATTTTACGCATTCGTTCATATTATGAAATAGGAGCACCCGGGCGCCGCGGGTGCCCTCCAGCCCATACTAGTACTATTGCAAATACTTGAAAAGGAATCCTTTTGAGAAAACCGCTCTGACAGTGGGAACGGTTCGGCAGTTTTTACGTATTTGTTCATAATTTCAGATTTGGCCACCCGAGCTTCGCCTGGGAACTTTTGGATGACAACCTAGTTCCAATCAAAAGGCGAAATATAAAACTTGGAGCCCCCTAGCTCATCCTGGTATAGTCGAAAATGATCCTTTTCTAGATAACTGGTGTCAAATTAATAATAGTTCGGCAGATTTTACGGATTCGTTTATATTATGAAATGGGAGCACCCGGGCGCCGCGGGTGCCCTCCAGCCCATACTAGTACTATTGCAAATACTTGAAAAGGAATCCTTTTGAGAAAACCGGTCTGACAGTGGGAACGGTTCGGCAGTTTTTACGTATTTGTTCATAATTTCAGATTTGGCCACCCGAGCTTCGCCTGGAAACTTTTGAATCACAACCTAGTTCCAATCAAAGGGCGAAATATAAAACTTGGAGCCCCCTAGCTCATCCTGGTATAGTCGAAAACGATCCTTTTCTAGATAACTGGTGTCAAACTAATAATAGTTCGGCAGATTTTACGCATTGATTCATATTATGAAATAGGAGCACCAGGGCGCCGCGGATGCCCTGCAGCCCATACTAGTACTATGGCAAATACTTGAAAAGGAATCCTTTTGAGAAAACCGCTCTGACAGTGGGAACGGTTCGGCAGTTTTTACGTATTTGTTCATAATTTCAGATTTGGCCACCCGAGCTTCGCCTGGGAACTTTTGAATCACAACCTAGTTCCAATCAAAGGGCGAAATATAAAACTTGGAGCCCCCTAGCTCATCCTGGTATAGTCGAAAATGATCCTTTTCTAGATAACTGGTGTCAAATTAATAATAGTTCGGCAGATTTTACGCATTCGTTCATATTATGAAATAGGAGCACCCGGGCGCCGCGGGTGCCCTCCAGCCCATACTAGTACTATTGCAAATACTTGAAAAGGAATCCTTTTGAGAAAACCGCTCTGACAGTGGGAACGGTTCGGCAGTTTTTACGTATTTGTTCATAATTTCAGATTTGGCCACAAGAGCTTCGCCTGGGAACTTTTGAATCACAACCTAGTTCCAATCAAAGGGCGAAATATAAAACTTGGAGCCCCCTAGCTCATCCTGGTATAGTCGAAAACGATCGTTTTCTAGATAACTGGTGTCAAACTAATAATAGTTCGGCAGATTTTACGCATTCATTCATATTATGAAATAGGAGCACCAGGGCGCCGCGGATGCCCTGCAGCCCATACTAGTACTATGGCAAATACTTGAAAAGGAATCCTTTTGAGAAAACCGCTCTGACAGTGGGAACGGTTCGGCAGTTTTTACGTATTTGTTCATAATTTCAGATTTGGCCACCCGAGCTTCGCCTGGGAACTTTTGAATCACAACCTAGTTCCAATCAAAGGGCGAAATATAAAACTTGGAGCCCCCTAGCTCATCCTGGTATAGTCGAAAACGATCCTTTTCTAGATAACTGGTGTCAAACTAATAATAGTTCGGCAGATTTTACGCATTCATTCATATTATGAAATAGGAGCACCAGGGCGCCGCGGATGCCCTGCAGCCCATACTAGTACTATGGCAAATACTTGAAAAGGAATCCTTTTGAGAAAACCGCTCTGACAGTGGGAACGGTTCGGCAGTTTTTACGTATTTGTTCATAATTTCAGATTTGGCCACCCGAGCTTCGCCTGGGAACTTTTGAATCACAACCTAGTTCCAATCAAAGGGCGAAATATAAAACTTGGAGCCCCCTAGCTCATCCTGGTATAGTCGAAAATGATCCTTTTCTAGATAACTGGTGTCAAATTAATAATAGTTCGGCAGATTTTACGCATTCGTTCATATTATGAAATAGGAGCACCCGGGCGCCGCGGGTGCCCTCCAGCCCATACTAGTACTATTGCAAATACTTGAAAAGGAATCCTTTTGAGAAAACCGCTCTGACAGTGGGAACGGTTCGGCAGTTTTTACGTATTTGTTCATAATTTCAGATTTGGCCACAAGAGCTTCGCCTGGGAACTTTTGAATCACAACCTAGTTCCAATCAAAGGGCGAAATATAAAACTTGGAGCCCCCTAGCTCATCCTGGTATAGTCGAAAACGATCGTTTTCTAGATAACTGGTGTCAAACTAATAATAGTTCGGCAGATTTTACGCATTCGTTCATATTATGAAATGGGAGCACCCGGGCGCCGCGGGTGCCCTCCAGCCCATACTAGTACTATTGCAAATACTTGAAAAGGAATCCTTTTGAGAAAACCGCTCTGACAGTGGGAACGGTTCGGCAGTTTTTACGTATTTGTTCATAATTTCAGATTTGGCCACAAGAGCTTCGCCTGGGAACTTTTGAATCACAACCTAGTTCCAATCAAAGGGCGAAATATAAAACTTGGAGCCCCCTAGCTCATCCTGGTATAGTCGAAAACGATCCTTTTCTAGATAACTGGTGTCAAACTAATAATAGTTCGGCAGATTTTACGCATTCGTTCATATTATGAAATGGGAGCACCCGGGCGCCGCGGGTGCCCTCCAGCCCATACTAGTACTATTGCAAATACTTGAAAAGGAATCCTTTTGAGAAAACCGCTCTGACAGTGGGAACGGTTCGGCAGTTTTTACGTATTTGTTCATAATTTCAGATTTGGCCACCCGAGCTTCGCCTGGGAACTTTTGAATCACAACCTAGTTCCAATCAAAGGGCGAAATATAAAACTTGGAGCCCCCTAGCTCATCCTGGTATAGTCGAAAACGATCCTTTTCTAGATAACTGGTGTCAAATTAATAATAGTTCGGCAGATTTTACGCATTCGTTCATATTATGAAATGGGAGCACCCGGGCGCCGCGGGTGCCCTCCAGCCCATACTAGTACTATTGCAAATACTTGAAAAGGAATCCTTTTGAGAAAACCGCTCTGACAGTGGGAACGGTTCGGCAGTTTTTACGTATTTGTTCATAATTTCAGATTTGGCCACCCGAGCTTCGCCTGGGAACTTTTGGATGACAACCTAGTTCCAATCAAAAGGCGAAATATAAAACTTGGAGCCCCCTAGCTCATCCTGGTATAGTCGAAAACGATCCTTTTCTAGATAACTGGTGTCAAACTAATAATAGTTCGGCAGATTTTACGCATTCGTTCATATTATGAAATAGGAGCACCCGGGCGCCGCGGGTGCCCTCCAGCCCATACTAGTACTATTGCAAATACTTGAAAAGGAATCCTTTTGAGAAAACCGCTCTGACAGTGGGAACGGTTCGGCAGTTTTTACGTATTTGTTCATAATTTCAGATTTGGCCACCCGAGCTTCGCCTGGGAACTTTTGGATGACAACCTAGTTCCAATCAAAAGGCGAAATATAAAACTTGGAGCCCCCTAGCTCATCCTGGTATAGTCGAAAACGATCCTTTTCTAGATAACTGGTGTCAAACTAATAATAGTTCGGCAGATTTTACGCATTCGTTCATATTATGAAATAGGAGCACCCGGGCGCCGCGGGTGCCCTCCAGCCCATACTAGTACTATTGCAAATACTTGAAAAGGAATCCTTTTGAGAAAACCGCTCTGACAGTGGGAACGGTTCGGCAGTTTTTACGTATTTGTTCATAATTTCAGATTTGGCCACCCGAGCTTCGCCTGGGAACTTTTGGATGACAACCTAGTTCCAATCAAAAGGCGAAATATAAAACTTGGAGCCCCCTAGCTCATCCTGGTATAGTCGAAAATGATCCTTTTCTAGATAACTGGTGTCAAATTAATAATAGTTCGGCAGATTTTACGGATTCGTTTATATTATGAAATGGGAGCACCCGGGCGCCGCGGGTGCCCTCCAGCCCATACTAGTACTATTGCAAATACTTGAAAAGGAATCCTTTTGAGAAAACCGGTCTGACAGTGGGAACGGTTCGGCAGTTTTTACGTATTTGTTCATAATTTCAGATTTGGCCACAAGAGCTTCGCCTGGGAACTTTTGAATCACAACCTAGTTCCAATCAAAGGGCGAAATATAAAACTTGGAGCCCCCTAGCTCATCCTGGAATAGTCGAAAACGATCCTTTTCTGGATAACTGGTGTCAAACTAATAATAGTTCGGCAGATTTTACGCATTCATTCATATTATGAAATAGGAGCACCCGGGCGCCGCGGATGCCCTCCAGCCCATACTAGTACTATGTCAAATACTTGAAAAGGAATCCTTTTGAGAAAACCGCTCTGACAGTGGGAACGGTTCGGCAGTTTTTACGTATTTGTTCATAATTTCAGATTTGGCCACCCGAGCTTCGCCTGGGAACTTTTGAATCACAACCTAGTTCCAATCAAAGGGCGAAATATAAAACTTGGAGCCCCCTAGCTCATCCTGGTATAGTCGAAAATGATCCTTTTCTAGATAACTGGTGTCAAATTAATAATAGTTCGGCAGATTTTACGCATTCGTTCATATTATGAAATAGGAGCACCCGGGCGCCGCGGGTGCCCTCCAGCCCATACTAGTACTATTGCAAATACTTGAAAAGGAATCCTTTTGAGAAAACCGCTCTGACAGTGGGAACGGTTCGGCAGTTTTTACGTATTTGTTCATAATTTCAGATTTGGCCACAAGAGCTTCGCCTGGGAACTTTTGAATCACAACCTAGTTCCAATCAAAGGGCGAAATATAAAACTTGGAGCCCCCTAGCTCATCCTGGTATAGTCGAAAACGATCGTTTTCTAGATAACTGGTGTCAAACTAATAATAGTTCGGCAGATTTTACGCATTCATTCATATTATGAAATAGGAGCACCAGGGCGCCGCGGGTGCCCTCCAGCCCATACTAGTACTATTGCAAATACTTGAAAAGGAATCCTTTTGAGAAAACCGGTCTGACAGTGGGAACGGTTCGGCAGTTTTTACGTATTTGTTCATAATTTCAGATTTGGCCACCCGAGCTTCGCCTGGGAACTTTTGAATCACAACCTAGTTCCAATCAAAGGGCGAAATATAAAACTTGGAGCCCCCTAGCTCATCCTGGTATAGTCGAAAACGATCCTTTTCTAGATAACTGGTGTCAAACTAATAATAGTTCGGCAGATTTTACGCATTCATTCATATTATGAAATAGGAGCACCAGGGCGCCGCGGATGCCCTGCAGCCCATACTAGTACTATGGCAAATACTTGAAAAGGAATCCTTTTGAGAAAACCGCTCTGACAGTGGGAACGGTTCGGCAGTTTTTACGTATTTGTTCATAATTTCAGATTTGGCCACCCGAGCTTCGCCTGGGAACTTTTGAATCACAACCTAGTTCCAATCAAAGGGCGAAATATAAAACTTGGAGCCCCCTAGCTCATCCTGGTATAGTCGAAAATGATCCTTTTCTAGATAACTGGTGTCAAATTAATAATAGTTCGGCAGATTTTACGCATTCGTTCATATTATGAAATAGGAGCACCCGGGCGCCGCGGGTGCCCTCCAGCCCATACTAGTACTATTGCAAATACTTGAAAAGGAATCCTTTTGAGAAAACCGCTCTGACAGTGGGAACGGTTCGGCAGTTTTTACGTATTTGTTCATAATTTCAGATTTGGCCACAAGAGCTTCGCCTGGGAACTTTTGAATCACAACCTAGTTCCAATCAAAGGGCGAAATATAAAACTTGGAGCCCCCTAGCTCATCCTGGTATAGTCGAAAACGATCGTTTTCTAGATAACTGGTGTCAAACTAATAATAGTTCGGCAGATTTTACGCATTCGTTCATATTATGAAATGGGAGCACCCGGGCGCCGCGGGTGCCCTCCAGCCCATACTAGTACTATTGCAAATACTTGAAAAGGAATCCTTTTGAGAAAACCACTCTGACAGTGGGAACGGTTCGGCAGTTTTTACGTATTTGTTCATAATTTCAGATTTGGCCACCCGAGCTTCGCCTGGGAACTTTTGAATCACAACCTAGTTCCAATCAAAGGGCGAAATATAAAACTTGGAGCCCCCTAGCTCATCCTGGTATAGTCGAAAACGATCCTTTTCTAGATAACTGGTGTCAAACTAATAATAGTTCGGCAGATTTTACGCATTCGTTCATATTATGAAATGGGAGCACCCGGGCGCCGCGGGTGCCCTCCAGCCCATACTAGTACTATTGCAAATACTTGAAAAGGAATCCTTTTGAGAAAACCGCTCTGACAGTGGGAACGGTTCGGCAGTTTTTACGTATTTGTTCATAATTTCAGATTTGGCCACCCGAGCTTCGCCTGGGAACTTTTGAATCACAACCTAGTTCCAATCAAAGGGCGAAATATAAAACTTGGAGCCCCCTAGCTCATCCTGGAATAGTCGAAAACGATCCTTTTCTGGATAACTGGTGTCAAACTAATAATAGTTCGGCAGATTTTACGCATTCATTCATATTATGAAATAGGAGCACCCGGGCGCCGCGGATGCCCTCCAGCCCATACTAGTACTATGTCAAATACTTGAAAAGGAATCCTTTTGAGAAAACCGCTCTGACAGTGGGAACGGTTCGGCAGTTTTTACGTATTTGTTCATAATTTCAGATTTGGCCACCCGAGCTTCGCCTGGGAACTTTTGAATCACAACCTAGTTCCAATCAAAGGGCGAAATATAAAACTTGGAGCCCCCTAGCTCATCCTGGTATAGTCGAAAATGATCCTTTTCTAGATAACTGGTGTCAAATTAATAATAGTTCGGCAGATTTTACGGATTCGTTCATATTATGAAATGGGAGCACCCGGGCGCCGCGGGTGCCCTCCAGCCCATACTAGTACTATTGCAAATACTTGAAAAGGAATCCTTTTGAGAAAACCGATCTGACAGTGGGAACGGTTCGGCAGTTTTTATGTATTTGTTCATAATTTCAGATTTGGCCACCCGAGCTTCGCCTGGGAACTTTTGAATCACAACCTAGTTCCAATCAAAGGGCGAAATATAAAACTTGGAGCCCCCTAGCTCATCCTGGTATAGTCGAAAAGGATCCTTTTCTAGATAACTGGTGTCAAATTGATAATGGTTTGGCAGCTTCTACGCATTCGTTCATATTATGAAATGTGGGCACCCACGCGCCGCGGGTGCCTTCAAACTTATCCTAGTACTATAGCAAATACTCGAAAACAAATACTTTTGCGAAAACTATTCTGAAAGTGGGAACGGTTCGGCAGTTTTTACGCACTTGTTCATCTTTCGAAATTTGGACACATGCACCTCGCCAGGGAACTGTTTGAGGACATCCCAATTCTTAGCGAAAGAAAAAATATAAAGATTGTAGACCTCGAGCATATCCTGGTGCTATATCAAGTACTACTGCAAAATAATTTTTCGAAAATATTTTTTTTAGAAAGCCAGTTTAAAGCTGGGGATGATTCGGCTAAATTTAGGCATTCGTTCATCTTTTGCAATTTCGGCACCCTCGACAACAAACTTTTTCAGGAAAAACCAATTCCCAGCTAAAGACAGAATCTAATATATAGGGCCCTGGAGCCCGTCCTGGTACTGTGGCAAATACTTACAATCAAATTCTTTTCGAGAAAACCGGTCTCGAAGTGGGGATCGTTCGGCTGTTTATACGCTTTCGTCAATCTTTTTCTTTTTTTTTTTTAATTTGAGCACCCGCGCTTCATCTGGAAGCTTTGAGGTCAGCCGAGAACTTAACTGGTGAAGAAATACAAAATTTAGGGCCCTTGACAATAAGCTGCTACCATGACAAACCCTCCAAAAATTAGCAATATTTGCGTAAACTTGTCCAAAGTAAACTTGTTTCGACTATATTCAGCCATTCGTTCGTCATCTAAGATTCAGGCACCCGCGCCTCGTCAAGAGATTTTTTTAGGTCCGCCAAATTTTTAACCGGTGAAGAAATGCAAACTTTAAGGCCGCCGAATACAAGCCTCTGCTATTCCGAAATCTCGGGCTTCAGTCCTCTTCGAGGAATGCGATATCAGGTCAGATATTTCAATATGCACTTTTTCCGATTTTTTCCTTTTTGTTGTTTGTGTTCAGGGTGATTGGGATAAATAATTTAATATGAATATTTAGTGCGTGCCTAAACATTACTTTTCATATAAGAATGCTAAGTTCAAGAGAACCGATCATCCGTTCATAAATAGATAATTCACCCCAGTGGTTCCATTCGAACAATTTTATATTATCGTACTACAAACAAGAGTCCTTGTTTTATAGATTGTTTATGTCAGTCGTATAATACTAGAAATTATCGTAAACGTCTAAACGACAATGAATCTGCATTATATGGCTAATTGGTCTCAGGAACACAAGAAAATAATTTCGAGAGAAAAACAAAATTTGCTTAGCAGATTATCGATTCTTCTGGTTTACTGCAGTCTAATGGCAAATATTGTAGTTTTATAATTTAAAATTGCGCTCGTTCGAACTTTGTTATTTCTCGAAAAATCGTGTGAGCAGCTTCCGAAATACATTTTTTAGATGTAATACACATCTTAGACACTATAAATTTTGTCCTTATACTGGGGAGAGGACTTTGTTAATTAATAGAATCAACGATTTGTTTATACACAAGAATATATTCTAGACTTCGATTAACCAATACATCAAAAAGTTTATTCCACTGACGAACCTGCAGTTTTCACGTCATCCTGAAAATTTTGCACAAGAAAAGCGGAATATGACAGATTGGAGTAATAGCATGGCAAATTGTTCAAAGCGTAACGTTTCGGTGTTGTGGCTATATTTGTATATGAAATAAAGGGGCTTCAGTGGGAACGTTGCCGCAACCTGCGAAAAGATGGCGCAAGCATACGATAACACAACATTCCATGAATGCATAGCTCCTGGTAAATATATTCTTCTAAAGATGCTAACTGCTCCGGGTATGTCTCCCTTACTTAAGATTTTGATGGCTACAGTAAATTTCCATTGCTTAAAGGGTTACTGAAGCGAAACTTGAAATACACCTATTATGGCCAGAAATAGGTCTAATATGATCAATGATATCCGTAAATCATAATCGCGTGTTTGTATTTTGAACGGATGGCTATATTCTTCACCCCGAGGGGCCCGATTGGGCGCGCGCTCGAAAATCAGCCATCGGAGAGCGCGATGCGTCTTGCGATATTCAGCGCATTCGTGACGTCACTTGTGCCAAATGGGAGAGGCTACGACGTGGTGTTGTGGTTACGAGCGTTGCCACTGGGTGGCGTGTCGACGATTTACGACCTGTGGCAACGTGGCCGTTTGAGATGTGCAAGGGCTGCACGCTGCACGCACGCTGCACCACGGCAAGTCGGCAACCACGGCACCGCTGACAAAACCAGCTCTGAGGCCGGATTCTCAAAGCGAACTTACGACGAAAAAAGTGCGTACAACAAATTTGAGAGAAACCCCGTATACTAAAAAACGAAATTGTCGTAACTTTTGCGCAGGTTACGACAGAATCCTACGACAGCTCCGCAGCTGTCTTACGCACTTCTTACGATCAAATCAACATGGCCGACAGCATAGCTCAGCTACTTGGTAGCGACGACCAACAGACATTTATTTTTCTACGTGCTCTTCTCGTGCGTCCCGACTTCAACCAGCAAGAAAAAAAGGAAGGAGTACTTGAAACAAACCACGACGACCAAGAGCGGAGGATCCACAAACACCCGAGAGGAGCTACAGCGGCCGTGATTCCACCAAACAAGCGAGCTCCGCAGAATATAGTAGGCCTAGCAGCAACACCGACTCGGCGCACCGTTGCTCCGGCGGTCCTTGGCCAAGACCGTCTGCCCACGACCGGCTAACCTGCTGAATGGAATACGCCCGCGCGACACTTGTGGACACTTCCTGGATGAATAGTTTGATCCCTGAACTAAATTTCAGAGGTCAATCTTTTCCCCTTGTCATCTCGATCTCCTTGTTTTCCGAGGCAGCGGTGACGATCGCTGTCGTCGGAAAGGGACTGTCATTGATTCTATCTCCTTGTTTTGCGTGATATAGAGCTCAAATAAACGCCATACGGATTACCTTCGCAACACGGTATGTACACTTTGTTATTAGTATGCCATTTTTATTCTGACACGACGCTACGTCACTGTCGAGCGTTAGTACGAGCTACGCGATGTCGGTCCAACCTTTCTTTGCCAAGTGTCACGTCAGTATCGGTTTGCAATCGTAAAAGATCGGTCCAGAAGCGCTTACCGAAACGCGGTCTAAAACAGAGCGAATCCAGCACTTCGATCAAACGCGCGCGTCCGCTCCGAGTGTAAACAGGTATTTGCGTGGCTCTTGCCGAGACAGTTTTAGTGGACCGCACGCTCTCGTAGTTCCAACGTATTGTTTCTAACGTGGGATCGCAGCTCGCGGCACGCAGCAACTAATACCGGCCGTGCCAGAAGCATCCTCGGGTCGCGTCGTGCAAAGAGCCGCAACGAGAACGAGTTCACTGTGGCCAACTACGCTTTGGCTTTCTCCGTCAAGGCTTTGCAAACGCGTTCAGGCCTAGGCTAATGATGCCGGCACGCCCTACATCCGCAGAACGGCGCTGCTCCTATGCCACAAGTGATGTCACAAGACCTTTCCCACCAACCACCAGGTGTGAATTTGAAATCGTTTAATTAGGTTTAAAATTAGTTCTCCTGTGTTTTACAGTGCGATATTCATATTTCCGAGGTGGTGCCTGTCCCTAGCCCATATTTATGCAGAAAGATCGGCGCTAAAATTTCGTTTCCGTACCCCTTTAAACTATTGATGTCTCCTGGTATACCTACTCCTTTCAAGTTTTTTATGGCTTCTGGTAAACTTCCATGTCAGTATTAAAATATTTTCACCAGATAAACTAGATGTCAAGGTAAAATTTATGCGCATCTCGATTTGGACAGTGTCTACAGACAGTCTTTTATATGATGTGGTAGCAGTTAGACAGCGGCTTAAGCGATACTTCAACGACGATGACCCGATCTGAAACATATTGCAGGCGTACAGGACACAGCGGTTACTGACCGTGATCGGGCGGTCAGCTTCGTCCAGCTGGGTGCTGGTCGACTCTACGAAGGCCGACTCCATGGCGGCCTCGATGTTTGCCTGGATGTCGCTCAGCGAGAACGCCTTTCCCCCAGTCTTCAGGGCGAGGTTTTCGAGCTTCTTCGGTGCGCTCGTACCCAGAGCCAGGGTGTTCACGACAACTTTCTCGGTCAGCAACTCCGGCAGCACGGCTGCTATGGTTGGATTCATGTTTTCTTCCCCGTCAGTCATGAGAATGATGGTGTCACCCTCCACCGTTCTGCCGCCTTCTTTCAGCACCTTGAGTGAAGGCCCATAATAGCATCAATCCGATTTAATTGCAAAGCGATACGTAGCTTAACCCTCCTCGTAGCATGCTAGGCTGCCCCTCTGAGAAACAATGGAGTGGTGTTTTTATAACAATTTTGTTTGGCAAACAGTCGAAAGAACCTGCGTACACCAATTCACAGCTTTCAGCTATTATAAGGTAGAGCGTCAAGACGTAATGCAGAGCACTCTTGATAAGGGGTCACTTGGAATCCTCACAGTGGCAGCCGTAGTTCCTAGCTGGTAAGCCTCAATTGCTTAAGGTGATGACGACTCCTGGAAAGTTCATCCTGATTAAGATGCTCATGGCGAAAAATTTGTGACAGGCGCTTCTGATTCACTTATTTGGCCCCACGTGGCGTATCCACCTATAACTTTTATGCCGTGTGCAAATTCCCGCCAAAGCGTGAAGTATGCAGAGTGAAAAATACCACAGAAAAACCTAACTTCGAACATAAAAAACGGATGCGATATTGAATGTCTGACGGTTGCAACATACTGACAACTTTATCATGCTCCCCTACCATTTCACGGCGATACTGCGATCAAAGGAAGGACATCAACACCTCTAAACAATTGCGCAGAAATCATCGCACGCATTTTTACACTTCTTATAGTTGACTTAGAGTACGATATACTTGGGTGCCTTCAGATATAACTGCGTTGTCCGAGAATATAAGCAAAAAACATACGTCATTTTTAGTGATTGTTTCTGAGAATGGATTGTCACCTTATGTATTCCAGACAAAATTTTGTACGCGTTGATTTATATTGCCGCCCGCAGAGCCGAGAAGGCAACGCTTGGTCACGGTCTTCTAGAAGATTCCCGCTCATTCTCGCGGCAGACGTAACTTTCCTTCTGCTTTGTTATTCTCGAAAGTGCCAGTTCATCCTCGCCCCGAGCGCGCGACGCTCGAACTTTCTTTGCCGAACTTTCGAGATAGTGACGCAGGGTAGATAAGCGGCTTCCGCGACCTTGTCGAGTCAGTCTCAGTCTCGCTCGCGCTCTCTGATTCGCCGCTGAATCACCGCCTGCTTTTCTGCTGCTTCGACGCTCTTTCGTTACTTATTTTTGGTTGGCACAAGTTCGCCCATTAAACCTTTCTTTTCAGTTCACTGTTCGCCTTTTCGTCACCTTCATTCGTGACAATATACACTTTCCGCCTGGTGCAATGATGACACTGAAAAAAAGCAGATCTTTTTAAAATTAAATATAAATGTTTAATAAGCTTAACTTGCACCTACAAACTTAAGGAGAAAAGTGCCACGCATCTTGCGCCGGCTCGAGGCACCGCGTTACCGCTGCATTCATACGGGCGGCGCGTTGAGGAATATTCTGAACAAAACACACGATGACAGCCGTGAGCGGGAAGAGATGTTTTAGAACATACAAATCAGCGCACAAAATGACGAGGACAGGGACAGGAACCAAACACAGGAGACGGACAAGTGCTATTTTGCCATTTCTTAGAAGAGTACAGAATCAATAAAATGATGATCTGACACAAGCGGGATTGGAACCCCCTTTATCTCCGTGAGGGCCGCATATGTTGCCAACTCCAATATGCACGCGGCTCACGCGGCTTTTTTTTTTAGATTTGAACGGTGACACAAGGCAGTGACACACAATCACGATGAAACACTAAAACACGCCAGCCATTTTGTCAAATGTCGAACATGCTACAGTCTTTGAGGCTAAACCACACCTAGAAAATTGCAGCCACTTAGTTGTAGGTTGCTGGTCATTATAGAATTTTTTCAGACAGCTCATGTGCTCCACAAAATACTTTTGAACGGGGCGAACATCGATATGCGCGTGGCGCACAGCCATGAGGAGCGCCATGCGCTGTACGGGCCCAACAGTAGTATCGTGTCGTTTGGAACGTCATTTTTTTCTTCTACCACTCAAACCCGTGTATATGGGGCGTTCATGGGAAGTCTTTCCTGGAGGTCCCTTGCATTAAGTCCCAAAATAAGACCGCGTCCCAGTAGCCTAGGAAAACGCGATTAACCCTCTCCTACTTTCTGCACAGTGCGCAGTTGTCAGATTAAGCTACCGGGATACCTTTATCAACTAACCAGACTTTAACTGAAAGTGCTTGACTATGCAACTTGAAAAAAAAAAGTATTCACGTTAGGGTGTACCACTATTCGCTTGACTCGGCTTAAGATATCCTGCCCTGGGCCTGCACTGTACAAACTACGATACAGAAGAATTGAAAAAAATCTAATCTACTCAATTCTTCGTTAGTCGCTTGCTCGACACACAAGACAAGTATCAGAGTGACAAGCGCGTGAGTAAAAGCCAGTAATCACCAACATCTTTCCTATACCCGCGTGCACAGGCCCCTGTCTTCGCTTGACGAAAAAATAAACTCAGGAAGCCCACCAGTTGGTTCTTAAACGCTTTGTAAAACTGAGCACCCAGACCGTTTGGTACTGAAGCTTTGCAGGCTTCGAATTGTCAGTCGCCTTTTCAAATTCCGATGACGTGATGGGCTGTTCTAAATTTTCCTTAAAATCGGCTACAACTGTCGACAACAAAGGTAAATAAAATTTCTTGAATCGTTTTTAGGCGCATGGTAACAGAAACGTTCTTGATAATATTAGAGAGTTGTAGTAATACGTATAGGGGCAAACGCAGACCCCATACGTTAACGTTAACATTGCGTCCTCCACACTGCGCATGCGCCATACGTACGTACTGCGGCGAGCCTTGCGTACGTACGCTCGCTATCGATTTTTGGGAACGTACGTAGCGGTCCCCTGCGTGCCATCTCGTTGCTCGCGTCGCGCACGGGAGAGCGCGAGACTAGTCTAGTTTGAAAATGGCGGCGGTGAGGTAAACCAGCGGAAGTGCTACGCGGATTGTAGGGTTCGCGTTACCATTGAAGATGACATCAACCTCCTCAAAGAAGTCAACGCGACGAACCCTTTCGAGCACCCACAAAGATGAGTGTCGATAGCCAAGAACGTTGGCGACGCCGTCGAACCCAAAAAGGTGTTTACCATTCGGTCGGTACAAAAAAAAAAAAAAAGGCAAAACACGTACACAACAGGCACACGGAAACACGCACTTCCGTAACAAAGCGAGGAGAATCGGGGCTTTGGATTGGCTTGACCGAATACCCGCCTTGGATTGTTTGAAGCAGTTTACAGGAGCGCATCTAGATGGCGCTACAAGTCTTTACGTATGCGTTCTTCTTCCGCTGTACTAAAAGTGCGTATTCGACGCGCTCTGTAACGTTCCGTCGACGCAACGTTAACACTAACGTAGGGGGTTTGCGTTTGCCCCTATACGTATTACTAAAACTCTCTATCCTCGGAAAGCGCGTTCGACGATTCCTTTATCGCGCGACAGTACCCCTTGAAACACAATCTCAGTGACTCCAATCTTTCTCATGTATTGGTTTCTGCTCCTGTCGCGAGTATCTCCCCGAGCGATAACCGCTTCCAGTACAAAAACCTCAAGGCGTTTTATTTTTTTTATTTTTTACTGATTATTTTGTCAGAAAACCGAACCGGGAGAAATACATTCCTCCCTTATCAGCTTCAGAAGTAGTGCGTGTAAGCCATTCCCTTCTTTCTTTTATTCGTGATAAAAAAACTAAAAAAAAACTGAAGTGTCCCAAGGCTATCAACTCCTTATTAAAACAATTCCCATTTATCTCCAAACTCTTTTTAGTGGCGATTTCAACACCTACTGGATGTCGACGAACTCTGATAACAAAACATTATTCATTTGAAAGCTTCGCATTAAACTTCCCCAAATCCTGAACAAACGCCTTCGGCGTTTCTTGAAAGGAACAAAGCATAAAGTATACAGCAGCATGGTCACTAAAGGGCATGTGATCAACCTCATACTGCTTGCACCTTTTGACAAGGTCGAGAGAAACGTACGCTCTATTTAAGCGCGCGTGCCTCGCACCTTGAAAAGGCGTGTATTGTACACCTTGTCCACTGACGTGCAAAATACATCTAATTCACTGCGTTCGACCGTACTATTAAAAACCTCGCTGCTAGCGTCCTTAGATCACGCGTCATTTGCTCTGTCCTGCCTCGTACAGAAACAGATAAAATGATCCAAAAAAGGCGTCAATCAGGTTGAACGCCCTTATCAATGCGCTCAACAATTAGTAAATATTCCTCCGCCTTAGTAGGGACGCATATACACATCTCCGCGCCAGGCACGCGGCAATATCGCCGCAATACTACGTTTCACCGTTAAGTTCAGAGTTCGGACGTAGCCGACCCCTCGAGCTGATGAGACCAATCGGGCAATGCCAGAGTGCACCGTCATGGTGTTCGTCATGTTTCTGTACGGGTTCTATTATGGCTGAACCAATGACCCAGTGACTTGCGCTCTTGACACTGATTGAGTGGTTCTATTAGCTCGTGGCGTCGGCTGCGTCTGGACTTAAGATGAAACGAAGTATAGAAACTATCGCTCATGCGGCATTTACAGCGCGGCCCGAATGTATTCAATCTGAAATGTAATTTATTAGATTTATATGATGGGTATGAGGTGCATATTTTAGACTTTTCGCGTCGTTTTTTTTCAATCCGTTAAAGCTACATTATTGCAGTATAATCACGGAACTTACACGACCAGGGGGACATTATACAGGAGGCTAATCGTAACAAAAATAATTGTTTTTAATAATGTTACTTAAAGTATAAATAAACACACTCTTCAAATTCGCGTCAACGAAAACCGCTAAATCAGTAAATAAAAAAAAAAAGAATCGCCGCACATGGGAAACGCCGTGGTCCGCTAAGGTTATCACTCGTGCAAAAGGCGCAAAACTGGCGATTTGAAAACGCGGATGATAAGTTTATCATTCGCATCTATCACGCCAAATCATCAAGAATCAATGCATACCGAGTAGCATCGTCTCAAAGCGGAGGTGTATCGACCGTTTTTACAGATTTGTTCATCTTTCTTGGGCACTCGCGCCTCGCCAGGGAACTTTTTGAGTAAAATCCAGTTCATAACAAAAGGCGGAATATAAAATATACAGCCCTCTAGTTTATCCTGGTGCTATAGCAAAAAGCTGGAACCATTCCTCTTTTAGAAATCCGGTGTCAAATTAGCGATAGTTCGGTAGATTTTACGCATTCGTTCATCTTATGAAGTTTTTGGCACGCGCGCCTCGCCCGGGGAAAAATTTTAGGACAACCCACTTTTCTGCAAAAGGCAGGATATACAATTTAGAGCCCTGGAGCCTTTCCTGGTACTATGGCAACTACTCCAAAGAGAATAAGTTTTTTTTTTTTAAAAACCGGTCCCAATGTGAGGATGGTTCAGCTGTTTTTGGCACTCGTTCATCGTTTAAAATGTGCGTACCCCAGCCATGCCAGGGAACTTTTTAAGGAAAACCCAGTTCCCAGTTAAAGGAGAAATATAAAAACAAAGGCCTCGAGTTCATCCTGATACTATAGAAAATACTCAAAAACTAATAAAAAAAACTAAATACTCAAAAAGAAAAATTAGGGATAGTTCGGCTCTTTTAGGCATTTCTTCATCATTTGAAATTTGGCCACCCGCGCTTCGCGAGAAAACTTTTTGAGGACAATCTGATTCCAAGCAAAAGGCGGAATATAAAACTTGGAGCCCCCTAGCTCATCCTGGTATAGTCAAAACCGATCCTTTTCTAGATAACTGGTATCAAATTGATAATGGTTTGGCAGCTTCTACGCATTCGTTCATATTATGAAATGGAAGCACCCGCGCGCTGCGGGTGCCCTCCAGCCCATACTAGTGCTATGGCAAATTTTCGAAAAGGAATCCTTTTGAGAAAACCGGTCTGACAGAGGGAATGGTTCGGCAGTTTTTACGTATTTGTTCATAATTTCAAATTTGGCCACCCGAGCTTCGCCTGTGAACTTTTGGATGACAACCTAGTTCCAATCAAAAGGCGAAATATAAAACTTGAAGCCCCCTAGCTCATCCTGGTATAGTCGAAAACGATCCTTTTCTAGATAACTGGTGTCAAATTGATAATGGTTTGGCAGCTTCTACGCATTCGTTCATATTATGAAATGGAAGCACCCGCGCGCTGCGGCTGCCCTCCAGCCCATACTAGTACTATGGCAAATTCTCGAAAAGGAATCCTTTTGAGAAAACCGGTCTGACAGAGGGAATGGTTCGGCAGTTTTTACGTATTTGTTCATAATTTCAAATTTGGCCACCCGAGCTTCGCCTGTGAACTTTTGGATGACAACCTAGTTCCAATCCAAAGGCGAAATATAAAACTTGAAGCCCCCTAGCTCATCCTGGTATAGTCGAAAACGATCCTTTTCTAGATAACTGGTGTCAAATTGATAATGGTTTGGCAGCTTCTACGCATTCGTTCATATCATGAAATGGAAGCACCCGCGCGCTGCGGCTGCCCTCCAGCCCATTCTAGTACTATGGGAAATTCTCGAAAAGGAATCCTTTTGAGAAAACCGGTCTGACAGAGGGAATGGTTCGGCAGTTTTTACGTATTTGTTCATAATTTCAAATTTGGCCACCCGAGCTTCGCCTGTGAACTTTTGGATGACAACCTAGTTCCAATCAAAAGGCGAAATATAAAACTTGAAGCCCCCTAGCTCATCCTGGTATAGTCGAAAACGATCCTTTTCTAGATAACTGGTGTCAAATTGATAATGGTTTGGCAGCTTCTACGCATTCGTTCATATCATGAAATGGAAGCACCCGCGCGCTGCGACTGCCCTCCAGCCCATACTAGTACTATGGCAAATTCTCGAAAAGGAATCCTTTTGAGAAAACCGGTCTGACAGAGGGAATGGTTCGGCAGTTTTTACGTATTTGTTCATAATTTCAAATTTGGCCACCCGAGCTTCGCCTGTGAACTTTTGGATGACAACCTAGTTCCAATCAAAAGGCAAAATATAAAACTTGAAGCCCCCTAGCTCATCCTGGTATAGTCGAAAACGATCTTTTTCTAGATAACTGGTGTCAAATTGATAATGGTTTGGCAGCTTCTACGCATTCGTTCATATCATGAAATGGAAGCACCCGCGCGCTGCGGCTGCCCTCCAGCCCATACTAGTACTATGGCAAATTCTCGAAAAGGAATCCTTTTGAGAAAACCGGTCTGACAGAGGGAATGGTTCGGCAGTTTTTACGTATTTGTTCATAATTTCAAATTTGGCCACCCGAGCTCTGCCTGTGAACTTTTGGATGACAACCTATTTCCAATCAAAAGGCGAAATATATAACTTGAAGCCAACTAGCTCATCCTGGTATAGTCGAAAACGATCCTTTTCTAGATAACTGGTGTCAAATTGATAATGGTTTGGCAGCTTCTACGCATTCGTTCATATTATGAAATGGAAGCACCCGCGCGCTGCGGCTGCCCTCCAGCCCATACTAGTACTATGGCAAATTCTCGAAAAGGAATCCTTTTGAGAAAACCGGTCTGACAGAGGGAATGGTTCGGCAGTTTTTACGTATTTGTTCATAATTTCAAATTTGGCCACCCGAGCTTCGCCTGTGAACTTTTGGATGACAACCTATTTCCAATCAAAAGGCGAAATATATAACTTGAAGCCCCCTAGCTCATCCTGGTATAGTCGAAAACGATCCTTTTCTAGATAACTGGTGTCAAATTGATAATGGTTTGGCAGCTTCTACGCATTCGTTCATATTATAAAATGGAAGCACCCGCGCGCTGCGGCTGCCCTCCAGCCCATACTAGTACTATGGCAAATTCTCGAAAAGGAATCCTTTTGAGAAAACCGGTCTGACAGAGGGAATGGTTCGGCAGTTTTTACGTATTTGTTCATAATTTCAAATTTGGCCACCCGAGCTTCGCCTGTGAACTTTTGGATGACAACCTATTTCCAATCAAAAGGCGAAATATATAACTTGAAGCCAATTAGCTCATCCTGGTATAGTCGAAAACGACCCTTTTCTAGATAACTGGTGTCAAATTGATAATGGTTTCGCAGCTTCTACGCATTCGTTCATATCATGAAATGGAAGCACCCACGCGCTGCGGCTGCCCTCCAGCCCATACTAGTACTATGGCAAATTCTCGAAAAGGAATCCTTTTGAGAAAACCGGTCTGACAGAGGGAATGGTTCGGCAGTTTTTACGTATTTGTTCATAATTTCAAATTTGGCCACCCGAGCTTCGCCTGTGAACTTTTGGATGACAACCTAGTTCCAATCAAAAGGCAAAATATAAAACTTGAAGCCCCCTAGCTCATCCTGGTATAGTCGAAAACGATCTTTTTCTAGATAACTGGTGTCAAATTGATAATGGTTTGGCAGCCTCTACGCATTCGTTCATATTATGAAATGGAAGCACCCGCGCGCTGCGGCTGCCCTCCAGCCCATACTAGTACTATGGCAAATTCTCGAAAAGGAATCCTTTTGAGAAAACCGGTCTGACAGAGGGAATGGTTCGGCAGTTTTTACGTATTTGTTCATAATTTCAAATTTGGCCACCCGAGCTTCGCCTGTGAACTTTTGGATGACAACCTAGTTCCAATCAAAAGGCGAAATATATAACTTGAAGCCCCCTAGCTCATCCTGGTATAGTCGAAAACGATCCTTTTCTAGATAACTGGTGTCAAATTGATAATGGTTTGGCAGCCTCTACGCATTCGTTCATATTATGAAATGGAAGCACCCGCGCGCTGCGGCTGCCCTCCAGCCCATTCTAGTACTATGGCAAATTCTCGAAAAGGAATCCTTTTGAGAAAACCGGTCTGACAGAGGGAATGGTTCGGCAGTTTTTACGTATTTGTTCATAATTTCAAATTTGGCCACCCGAGCTTCGCCTGTGAACTTTTGGATGACAACCTAGTTCCAATCAAAAGGCGAAATATAAAACTTGAAGCCCCCTAGCTCATCCTGGTATAGTCGAAAACGATCCTTTTCTAGATAACTGGTGTCAAATTGATAATGGTTTGGCAGCTTCTACGCATTCGTTCATATCATGAAATGGAAGCACCCGCGCGCTGCGGGTGCCCTCCAGCCCATACTAGTACTATGGCAAATTCTCGAAAAGGAATCCTTTTGAGAAAACCGGTCTGACAGAGGGAATGGTTCGGCAGTTTTTACGTATTTGTTCATAATTTCAAATTTGGCCACCCGAGCTTCGCCTGTGAACTTTTGGATGACAACCTAGTTCCAATCAAAAGGCGAAATATATAACTTGAAGCCCCCTAGCTCATCCTGGTATAGTCGAAAACGATCCTTTTCTAGATAACTGGTGTCAAATTGATAATGGTTTGGCAGCTTCTACGCATTCGTTCATATTATGAAATGGAAGCACCCGCGCGCTGCGGCTGCCCTCCAGCCCATACTAGTACTATGGCAAATTCTCGAAAAGTAATCCTTTTGAGAAAGCCGGTCTGACAGTGGGAACGGTTCGGCAGTTTTTACGTATTTGTTCATAATTTCAAATTTGGCCACCCGAGCTTCGCCAGGGAACTTTTGGATGACAACTTAGTTCCAATCAAAACGCGAAATATAAAATTTGGAGCCCCCTAGCTCATCCTGGTATAGTCGAAAACGACCCTTTTCTAGATAACTGGTGTCAAATTGATAATGGTTTGGCAGCTTCTACGCATTCGTTCATATCATGAAATGGAAGCACCCGCGCGCTGCGGCTGCCCTCCAGCCCATACTAGTACTATGGCAAATTCTCGAAAAGTAATCCTTTTGAGAAAGCCGGTCTGACAGTGGGAACGGTTCGGCAGTTTTTACGTATTTGTTCATAATTTCAAATTTGGCCACCCGAGCTTCGCCAGGGAACTTTTGGATGACAACTTAGTTCCAATCAAAACGCGAAATATAAAATTTGGAGCCCCCTAGCTCATCCTGGTATAGTCGAAAACGATCCTTTTCTAGATAACTGGTGTCAAATTGATAATGGTTTGGCAGCTTCTACGCATTCGTTCATATCATGAAATGGAAGCACCCGCGCGCTGCGGCTGCCCTCCAGCCCATACTAGTACTATGGCAAATTCTCGAAAAGTAATCCTTTTGAGAAAGCCGGTCTGACAGTGGGAACGGTTCGGCAGTTTTTACGTATTTGTTCATAATTTCAAATTTGGCCACCCGAGCTTCGCCAGGGAACTTTTGGATGACAACTTAGTTCCAATCAAAACGCGAAATATAAAATTTGGAGCCCCCTAGCTCATCCTGGTATAGCCGAAAACGATCCTTTTCTAGATAACTGGTGTCAAATGGATAATGGTTTGGCAGCTTCTACGCATTCGTTCATATTATGAAATGGAATCACCCGCGCGCTGCGGGTGTCCTCCAGCCCATACTAGTACTATGGTGAATTCTCGAAAAGGAATCCTTTTGAGAAAACCGGTCTGACAGAGGGAATGGTTCGGCAGTTTTTACGTATTTGTTCATAATTTCAAATTTGGCCACCCGAGCTTCGCCTGTGAACTTTTGGATGACAACCTAGTTCCAATCAAAAGGCGAAATATAAAACTTGGAGCCCCCTAGCTCATCCTGGTATAGTCGAAAACGATCCTTTTCTAGATAACTGGTGTCAAATGGATAATGGTTTGGCAGCTTCTACGCATTCGTTCATATTATGAAATGGAATCACCCGCGCGCTGCGGGTGTCCTCCAGCCCATACTAGTACTATGGTGAATTCTCGAAAAGGAATCCTTTTGAGAAAACCGGTCTGACAGAGGGAATGGTTCGGCAGTTTTTACGTATTTGTTCATAATTTCAAATTTGGCCACCCGAGCTTCGCCTGTGAACTTTTGGATGACAACCTAGTTCCAATCAAAAGGCGAAATATAAAACTTGGAGCCCCCTAGCTCATCCTGGTATAGCCGAAAACGATCCTTTTCTAGATAACTGGTGTCAAATGGATAATGGTTTGGCAGCTTCTACGCATTCGTTCATATTATGAAATGGAATCACCCGCGCGCTGCGGGTGTCCTCCAGCCCATACTAGTACTATGGTGAATTCTCGAAAAGGAATCCTTTTGAGAAAACCGGTCTGACAGAGGGAATGGTTCGGCAGTTTTTACGTATTTGTTCATAATTTCAAATTTGGCCACCCGAGCTTCGCCAGGGAACTTTTGGATGACAACTTAGTTCCAATCAAAACGCGAAATATAAAATTTGGAGCCCCCTAGCTCATCCTGGTATAGTCGAAAACGATCCTTTTCTAGATAAATGGTGTCAAATTGATAATGGTTTGGCAGCTTCTACGCATTCGTTCATATTATGAAATGTGGGTACCCACGCGCCGCGGGTGCCCTCAAGCCTATCCTAGTACTATAGCAAATACTCGAAAACAAATCCTTTTGCGAAAACTATTCTGAAAGTGGGAATGGTTCGGCAGTTTTTACGCACTTCTTCATCTTTTGAAATTTGGACACATGCACCTCGCCAGGGAACTATTTGAGGACATCCCAATTCTTAGCGAAAGAAAAAATATAAAGATTGTAGACCTCGAGCATATCCTGGTGCTATATCAAGTACTACTGCAAAATATTTTTTCGAAAATATTTTTTTTTAGAAAGCCAGTTTAAAGGTGGGGATGATTCGGCTAAATTTCGGCATTCGTTCATCTTTTGCAATTTCGGCACCCGCGCCTCGACAACAAACTTCTTAAGGAAAAACCAATTCCCAGCTAAAGACAGAATCTAATATATAGCGCCCTCGAGCCCGTCCTGGTACTATGGCAAATACATACAAACAAATCCTTTTCGAGAAAACCGGTCTCGAAGTGGGGATCGTTCGGCTGTTTATACGCTTTCGTTCATCTTTTGGTTTTAGTTTGAACACCCGCGCCTCCTCTGGAAGCTTTGAGGTCAGCCGAGAACTTAACTAGTGAAGAAATTTAGGGCCCTTGACAATAAGCTGCTACCATGACAAACCCTCCGAAAATTAGCAATATTTGTGTAAACTTGTCCCAAAGTAAACATGCTTCGACTATATTCAGCCATTCGTTCGTCATCTAAGATTCAGGTACCCGCGCCTCGTCAAGAGATTTTTTTAGATCCGCCAAATTTTTAACCGGTGAAAAAATACAAACTTTAAGGCCGCCGAATGCAAGCCTCTGCTATTCCGAAATCTCGGGCTTCAGTCCTCTTCGAGGAATGCGATATCAGGTCAGATATTTCAATATGCACATTTTCCGATTTTTTTCCTTTTTGTTGTTTGTGTTCAGGGTGATTGGGATAAATAATTTAATATGAATATTTAGTGCGTGCCTAAACATTACTTTTCATATAAGAATGGTAAGTTCACAAGAACCGATCATCCATTCATAAATAGATAATTCACCTCAGTGGTTCCATTCGAACAATTTTAAATTATCGTACTACAAACAAGAGTTCTTGTTTTATAGATTGTTTATGTTAGTCGTAAAATACTGGAAATGATCGTAAACGTCTAAACGATAATGAATCTGCCTTATATGGCAAATTGGTCTCAGAAACACAAGAAAATAATTTCGAGGGGAAAACAAAATGTGCCTAGCAGATTATCGATTCTTCTGGTTTACTGCAGTCTAATGGCAAATATTGTAGTTTTATAATTTAAAATAGCGCTCGTACGAACTTTGTTATTTCTCGAAAACTCGTGTGAGCAGCTTCCGAAATACATTTTTTAGATGCAATACACATCTTAGACACTATAAATTTTGCCCTAATATTGGGGAGAGGACTTTGTTAATTAATAGAATCAACGATTTGTTTATACATAAGAATATACTCTAGACTTCGATTAACCAATACATCAAAAAGTTTATTCCACTGAGGAACCTGCAGTTTTCACGTTATCTTGAAAATTTTGCACAAGAAAAGCGAAATATGACAGATTGGAGTAATAGCATGGCAAATTGTTCAAAGCGTAACGTTTCGGTGTTGTGGCTATATTCGCATATGAAATAAAGGGGCTTCAATAAGAACGTTGCCGCAATCTGCGAAAAAATGGCGCAAGCGTACGAAAATACAAATTTCCGGGAATGCATAGCTCCTGGTAAGTATATTCTTCTAAAGATGCTAACTGCTCCGGGTATGTCTCCCTCACTTAAGATTTTGATGGCTACAGTAAATTTCCATTGCTTAAAGTATTGATGCGTCCTGGTATACCTACTCCTTTCAAGTTTTTTTATGGCTTCTGGTAAACTTCCCTGTCAGTATTAAAATATTTTCACCAGATCAACTAGATGTCAAGGTAAAATTTATGCGCACCTCGATTTGGACAGTGTCTACAGACAGTCTTTTATGTGATGTGGTAGCAGTTAGACCGCGGCTTAAGCGATACATCAACGACGATGACCCTATCTGAAACATATTGCAGGTGGACAGGACATAGCGGTTACTGACCGTGATCGGGCAGTCAGCTTCGTCCAGCTGGGTGGTGGTCGACTCTACGAAGGCCGACTCCATGGCGGCCTCGATGTTTGCCTGGCTGTCGCTCAGCGAGAACGCCTTTCCCCCAGTCTTCAGGGCGAGGTTTTCGAGCTTCTTTGCTGCGCTCGTGCACAGAGCCAGGGTGTTCACCACAACTTTCTCGGTCAGCAGCTCCGGCAGCACGGCTGCTATGGTTGGATCCGGGTTTTCTTCCCCGTCAGTCATGAGAATGATGGCGTCACCCTCCGCCGTTCTGCCGCCTTCTTTCAGCACCTTGAGTGATGGCCCATAATAGCGTCAATAACGATTTACTTACAAAACGATACGTAGCTTAACCCTCTTCATAGCATGCTAGGCTGCCCCTCTGAGGAACAATGGACTGGTGTTTTTATAACAATTTTGTTTTGCAAACAGTCGAATGAACCTGCGTACACCAATTCACAGCTTTCAGCTATTATAAGGTAGTGCGTCAAGACGTAATGCAGAGCACTCTTGATACGGAGTCACTTGGAAGCCTCACAGTGGCAGCCGTAGTTCCTAGCTGGTAAGCCTCCATTGCTTAAGGTGATAATGATGACGACTCCTGGACAGTGTATCCTGATTAAGATGCTCATGGCGAGAAATTAGTGACAGGCTCTTTGATTCACTTATTTGGCCCCACGCGGCGTATTCATCCAGAACTTTTATGCCGTGTGCAACTTGCTGCCGAAGCGTGAAGTTTGCAGAGTGAAAAATACCACAAAAAAAAAACCTAGCTTCAAAGATAACAAAGGATGCGATATTGACTGTCTGGCGGTTGCAACATACTGACAACTTTATCATGCTCCCCTACCATTTCACGGCGATACTGCGATCAAAGGAAGAACATCAACACTTCTAAACCATTTCGCAGAAATTATCGCACGCATTTTTACACTTCTTATAGTTCACTTAGAGTACGATATTCTTGGGTACCTTCAGATATAACTGCGTTGTCCGCAAGTATGAACAAAAAACATATGTCATTTTTAGTGATTGGTTCTAAAAATGGATTGTCACCTGATGTATTCCAGACACAATTTTGTACGCGTTGATTTATATACACTTTCCACCTGGTGCAATGTTGACACCAAAAAAAGCTGATCTTTCTAAAATGAAATATAAATGTCTAATGAGCTGAACTTGCGCCTACAAACTTGAGGAGAAAAGTGCCATGCATCTTGCGCCGGCTCCAGGCACCGCGTTACCGCTGCATTCATACGGGCGGCACGTTGAGGAATATTCTGAACAAAACACACGATGACAGCCGTGAGCGGGAAGAGATAACTTAGAACATACAAATCAGCGCACAAAATGACGAGGACAGGGACAGGAACCAAACACAGAAGACGGACAAGTGCTATTTTGCCATTTCTTAGAAGAGTACAGAATCAATAAAATGATGATCTGACACAAACGGGATTGGAACCCCCTTTATCTCCGTGACGGCCGCATACGTTGCCAACTCCAATATGCACGCGGCTCACGCGGCTTTTTTTTTTTTTTTAGATTTGAACAGTGACACAAGGCAGTGACGCACAATCACGATGAAACACTAAAAGACGCCAGCCATCTTGTCAAATGCCGAACATGCTACAGTCTTTGAGGCTAAACCACACCTAGAAAATTGCAGCCACTTAAATGTAGGTTGCTGGTCATTACAGAATTTTTTCAGACAGCTCATGTGCTCCACAAAATACTTTTGAACGGGGCGAACATCGATATGCGCGTGGCGCACAGCCATGAGGAACGCCATGCGCTGTACGGGCCCAACAGTAGTATCGTGTCGTTTGGAACGTCATTTCTTTCTTCTACCACTCAAACCCGTGTGTATGGGGCGTATATGGGAAGTCTTTCCTGAGGGTCCCTTGCATTAAGTACCAAAATAAGACCGCGTCCCAGCAGCCTAGGAAAACGCGATTAACCCTCTCCTGCTTTCTGCACAGTGCGCAGTTGTCAGATTAAGCTACCGGGGTACCTTTATCAACTAACCAGACTTTAACTGAAAGTGCTTGACTATGCAACTTGAAAAAAAAAAAAGTATTCACGTTAGGGTGTACCCCTATTCGCTTGACTCGGCTTAAGATATCCTGCCCTGGGCCTACACTGTACAAACTACGATACAGAAAAATTTAAAAAAATCTAATCTACTCAATTCTTCGTTAGTCGCTTGCTCGACACACAAGACAAGTATCAGAGTGACAAGCGCGTGAGTAAAAGCCAGTAATCACCAACATCTTTCCTATACCCGCGTGCACAGGCACCTGTCTTCGCTTGGCGAAAAAATAAACTCAGGAAGCCCACCAGTTGGTCCTTAAACGCTTTGTAAAACTGAGCAACCAGACCGTTTGGTACTGGAGCTTTGCAGGCTTCGAATTGTCAGTCGCCTTTTCAAATTCCGATGACGTGATGGGCTGTTCTAAATTTTCCTTTAAATCGGCTACAACTGTCGACAACAAAGGTAAATAAAATTTCTTGAAACCATCGTTTTTAGGCGCATGGTAACTGAAACGTTCTTGATAATATTAGAGAGTTGTAGTAATACGTATAGGGGCAAATGCAGACCCCATACGTTAACGTTAACGTTGCGTCCTTCACACTGCACATGCGCCATACGTACGTACTGCGGCGAGCCTTGCGTACGTACGCTCGCTATCGATTTTTGGGAACGTACGTAGCGGTCCCCTGCGTGCCATCTCGTTGCTCGCGTCGCGCACGGGAGAGCGCGAGACTAGTGCCGTTTGAAAATGGCGGCGGTGAGGTAAACCAGCGGAAGTGCTACGCGCATTGTAGGGTTCGCTTTACCATTGAAGATGACATCAACCTCCTCAAAGAAGTCAACGCGACGAACCCTTTCGAGCACCCAAAAAGATGAGTGTCGATAGCCAAGAACGTTGGCGACGCCGTCGAACCCAAAAAGGTGTTTACCGTGCGGTCGGTACAAAAAAAAAGACAAAACACGTACACAACAGGCACACGGAAGCACGCACTTCCGTAACAAAGCGAGGAGAATCGGGGCTTTGGATTGGCTTGACCGAATACCCGCCTTGGATTGTTTGAAGCAGTTTACAGGAGCGCATCTAGATGGCGCTACAAGTCTTTACGTATGCGTTCTTCTTCCGCTGTACTAAAAGTGCGTATTCGACGCGCTCTGTAACGTTCCGTCGACGCAACGTTAACGCTAACCTAGGGGGTTTGCGTTTGCCCCTATACGCATTACTAAAACTCTCTATCCTCGGAAAGCGCGTTCGACGATTCCTTTATCGCGCGACAGTAGCCCTTGAAACACAATCTCAGTGACTCCAATCTTTCTCATGTATTGGTTTCTGCTCCTGTCGCGAGTATCTCCCCGAGCGATAACCGCTTCCAGTACCAAAAACCTCAAGGCGTTTTAATTTTTTTATTTTTTACTGATTATTTTGTCAGAAAACCGAACCGGGAGAAATACATTCCTCCCCTATCAGCTTCAGAAGTAGTGCGTGTAAGCCATTCCCTTCTTTCTTTTATTCGTGATAAAAAAACTAAAAAAAACTGAAGTGTCCCAGAGCTATCAACTCCTTATTAAAACAATTCCCATTTATCTCCAAACTCTTTTTAGTGGCGATTTCAACATCTACTGGATGTCGACGAACTCTGATAACAAAACATTATTCATTTGAAAGCTTCGCATTAAACTTCCCCGAATCCTGAACAAACGCCTTCGGCGTTTCTTGAAAGGAACAAAGCATAAAGTATACAGGAGCATGGTCACTAAAGGGCATGTGATCAACCTCATACTGCTTGCACCCTTTGACAAGGTCGAGAGAAACGTAAGCTCTATTTAAGCGCGCGTGCCTCGCACCTTGAAAAGGCGTGTATTGTACACCTTGTCCACTGTCGTGCAAAATACATCTAATTCACTGCGTTCGACCGTACTATTAAAAACCTCGCTGCTAGCGTCCTTAGATCACGCGTCATTTGCTCTGTCCTGCCTCGTACAGAAACAGATAAAATGATACAAAAAAGGCGTCAATCAGGTTGAACGCCCTTTTCAATGCGCTCAACAATTAGTAAATATTCCTCCGCCTTAGTAGGGACGCATACACACATCTCCGCGCCAGGCACGCGGCAATATCGCCGCAATACTACGTTTCACCGTTAAGTTCAGAGTTCGGACGTAACCGACCCCTCGAGCTGATGAGACCGATCGGGCAATGCCAGAGTGCACCGTCTGGTGTTCGTCATGTTTCTGTACGGGTTTTATTATGGCTGAACCAATGACCCAGTGACTTGCGCTCTTGACGCTGTTTGAGTGGTTCTATTAGCTCGTGGCGTCGGCTGCGTCTGGACTTAAGATGTAACGAAGTATAGAAACTATCGCTCATGCGGCATTTACAGCGCGGCCCGAATGTATTCAATCTGAAATGTAATTAATTAGATTTATATGATGGGTATGAGGTGCTTACTTTAGACTTTTCGCATCGTTTTTTCAATCCGTTAAAACTACATTATTGCAGTATAATCACGAAACTTACACGACCAGGGGGACATTATACAAGAGGCTAATCGTAACAAATTAATTGTTTTTTAATAATGTTACTTAAAGTATAAATAAACACACTCTTCAAATTCGCGTCAACGAAAACCACTAAATCAGTAAATAAAAAACAAAAAAGAATCGCCGCACATGGGAAACGCCGTGGTCCGCTAAAGTTATCACTCGTGCAAAAGGCGCAAAACTGGCGATCCGAAAACGCGGATGATAAGTTTATCATTCGCACCCATCACGCCAAATCATCAGATTTACGGATTTGTTCATCTTTCTTGGGCACTCGCGCCTCGCCAGGGAACTTTTTGAGTAAAATCCAGTTCATAACAAAAGGCGGTATATAAAATATACAGCCCTCTAGTTTATCCTGGTGCTATAGCAAAAAGCTGAAACCATTCCATTTTTAGAAATCCGGTGTCAAATTGGCGATAGTTCGGTAGATTTTACGCATTCGTTCATCTTATGAAGTTTGGGCACGCGCGCCTCGCCAGGGAAAATGTTTAGGACAACCCACTTCTCTGCAAAAGGCAGGATATACATTTAATTAGATTGCAATTAATTGCAAAGGTACAAGCGAGCTGGACAAGAATTATGAAAATAATCCCTGGAGAATGGGAACAAGAGGGACAAAGGATAAACACAAATCTCCAAACACAGCTAGGTGACTAGTGCGCAGCCGAAAAAATCCGCCTGGTCCGGGTATCGAACCCGGGACCTCTCCATAACAAATGGAGCGCTCTACCAACTGAGCTAACTAGGGGTTAGACGTCAGTAGAGCAAACGGATTTTATCAGCAAACGGATTTTACAATTTAGAGCCCTGGAGCCTTTCCTGGTACTAAGGCAACTCGTCCAAAGAGAATAAGTTTAAAAAAAAAAACCGGTCCCAATGTGAGGATGGTTCAGCTGTTTTTGGCACTCGTTCATCGTTTAAAATTTGCCTACCCCAGCCATCCCAGGGAATTTTTTAAGGAAAACCCAGTTCCCAGCTAAAGGAGAAATATAAAAACAAAGGCCTCGAGTTCAACCTGGTACTATAGAAAATACTCAAAAACTAATAAAAAAACTAAATACTCGAAAAGAAAAATTAGGGATGGTTCGGCTCTTTTAGACATTTCTTCATCATTTGAAATTTGGCCACCCGCGCTTCGCGAGAAAACTTTTTGAGGACAACCTGATTCCAAGCAAAATGCGGAATATAAAACTTGGAGCCCCCTAGCTCATCCTGGTATAGTCGAAAACGATCCTTTTCTAGATAACTGGTGTCAAATTGATAATGGTTTGGCAGCTTCTACGCACTCGTTCATATTATGAAATGTGGGTACCCACGCGCCGCGGGTGCCCTCAAGCCTATCCTAGTACTATAGCAAATACTCGAAAACAAATCCTTTTGCGAAAACTATTCTGAAAGTGGGACTGGTTCGGCAGTTTTTACGCACTTGTTTATCTTTTGAAATTTGGACACATGCACCTCGCCAGGGAACTATTTGAGGACACCCCAACTCTTAGCGAAAGAAAAAAATAAATATTGTAGACCTCGAGCATATCCTGGTGCTATATCAAGTACTACTGCAAAATAATTTTTCGAAAATATTTTTTTTAGAAAGCCAGTTTAAAGGTGGGGATGATTCGGCTAAATTTAGGCATTCGTTCATCTTTTGCAATTTCGGCACCCGCGCCTCGACAACAAACTTTTTGAGGAAAGACCAATTCCCAGCTAACGACAGAATCTAATATATAGGGTCCTCGAGCCCGTCCTGGTACTGTGGCAAATACTTACAAACAAATCCTTTTCGAGAAAACCGGTCTCGAAGTGAGGATCGTTCGGCTGTTTATGCGCTTTCGTCCATCTTTTTTTTTTTTTTTTTAAGTTTGAGCACCCGCGCCTCATCTGGAAGCTTTGAGGTCAGCTGAGAACTTAACTGGTGAAGAAATACAAAATTTAGGGCCCTTGAGAATAAGCTGCTACCATGACAAACCCTCCGAAAATTAGCAATATTTGTGTAAACTCGTCCCAAAGTAAACATGCTTCGACTATATTCAGCCATTCGTTCGTCATCTAAGATTCAGGCACCCGCGCCTCGTCAAGAGATTTTTTTAGATCAGCCAAATTTTTAACCGGTGAAGAAATACAAACTTTAAGGCCGCCGAATGCAAGCCTCTGCTATTCCGAAATCTCGGGCTTCAGTCCTCTTCGAGGAATGCGATATCAGGTCAGATATTTCAATATGCACTTTTTCCGATTTTTTTCGTTTTTGTCGTTTCTGTTCAGGGTGATTGGGATATATAATCTAATATGAATATTTAGTACGTGCCCAAACATTACTTTTCATATAAGATTGCTAAGTTCACGAGAACGATCATCCCTTCATAAATAGATAATTCACCCCAGTGGTTCCATTCGAACAATTTCATATTATCGTACTACAAACAAGAGTCCTTGTTTTCTAAATTGTTTATGTCAGTCGTATAATACTGGATGGTAAACGTATAAACGACAATGAATCCGCCTTATATGGCAAATTGGTCTCAGGAACACAAGAAAATAATTTCGAGAGAAAAACAAAATTTGCCTAGCAGATTATCGATTCTTCTGGTTTACTGCAGTCTATTGGCAAATATTGTATTTCTATAATTTAAAATTGCGCTCGTTCGAACTTTGTTATTTCTCGAAAACTCGGGTGAGCAGCTTCCGAAACACATTTTTTAGATGTAATGCACATCTTAGACACTATAACTTTTGCCCTAATATTGGGGAGAGGACTTTGTTAATTAATAGAATCAACGATTTGTTCATACACAAGAATATACTCTAGACTTCGATTAACCAATACATCAAAAAGTTTATTCCACTGAGGAACCTGCAGTTTTCACGTCATCTTGAAAATTTTGCACAAGAAAAGCGGAATATGACAGATTGGAGTAATAGCATGGCAAATTGTTCAAAGCGTAACGTTTCGGTGTTGTGGCTATATTTGTATATGAAATAAAGGGGCTTCAATGGGAACGTTGCTGCAACCTGCGAAAAGATGGCGCAAGCATACGATAACACAAATTTCCGGGAATGCATAGCTCCTGGTAAGTATAGTCTTCTAAAGATGCTAACTGCTCCGGGTATGTCTCCCTTACTTAAGATTTTGATGGCTACAGTAAATTTCCATTGCTTAAACTATTGATGCCTCCTGGTATACCTACTCCTTTCAAGTTTTTTTATGGCTTCTGGTAAACTTCCCCTGCTTAAGATGCTCATGGCTTCTGGTAAATCATCCCTGCTCAAGGTGCTGATGGCTTCGAAAAATTCATAACTGTTTAAAGGGATGGTGAACCCAAATTTGGATTTAAAAAAAAAACAATGCAGGAGATGTAGGCGGGACGCTACGATCCCCACCCCACGACTCGTAAGGCGATATCGCGAATGGACGGCCGTATTTTTGGAAAAAAAAGTTAAGATTGAACGAGGCCGACGAGACGCGTGACGTCAAGATATCTCGTTTCCTCCTCTCTTCGCTTCGCCCCGTTAAGGCGGCGAGGCGAAAAAGACGCGAGGCCGCTTCCTCTCCTTCTCGGAGAAACAGGACGTAAAAATATCTGTCAAATGCGCCCTTTTTTTTTTATTTTTTGAAAAATACGGTCATCCGTTCGAGATAACGCTGAATGAGTGATGTTTTGGTGTTTGTAGCATCCCGTTGCACGCTTTTTCTGCCGTGTTTTGTGGTACAGATTTCGGTTCAGCATCCTTTTAAGATGCTGATGGCTTCTGCTAATTCTTTTGCTTTAACGCCCCTAAGGCTTCCAAATCATTTTTATAGGTAATATTCTACCTGCCTCGACAACCATCGTGTTTTGTTTAACCAATTCTAGATTGTCATGCGGGCGAGTATCCGCAGTTTACCTATCGCAATTAAACTGCGTAAGGTCCGGCATTATTTTCTAGAAGGTAACCATTTATATGGTTACCTTTGAGTAACCATTTATATGGTTACTCAAGCCTCAGAAATGCATGTGCTACACAGCGCAAGTTACTTCAATGTCAATAGTGTCTCCGAAGTTTCGTACTGAAAAAGAGAACACGTTATCGCTACATAAACACTGAAAGGTTTTCATTTCGCTAATTGCATCTTCGTCTTGTCGACGAGGTTCCGTGACGCCGAAACATCATTGGTTTTCAGTTAGGCGAACATTTGGACGCACGCTTCTTTCCTGTCACTACAAGAACGCTGGGAGCCTCCCTAAAATAAAGAAAAACAATTAAACAAAAAGACTTGCAAACACTCGAAGTCACAGAGCGCTATCGAAAATTTATGAATGCTAATTTCCAGACGCATTGCATACGTTTTATTAAAGCAAAATCTATATTAAATTTTCAAAAGAGTTCATGCCTGTATCGCACCTTCTCAAGGCGTATTATTTGGATGACTTAAAAGAGTCATGATACTATATTAAATACGACTGTTTCAATAGCTGTATATCGCTTAGTGGGAAAAAGAGACCTTGCACACGAAAATAGGCAGCGAGAAACGTGATTTTCGCCATGAATTTTTAAAAATAAGAGAAAACGATTACTTTCTTTGATTCTTTCACCAAGCTCTCCACCGTGTGCAGAGGGGTATTCACGGTGCGCAAGTCACCCAAATATAGCTCACAAATTGGTTAAAACTACTTACCTGGACTGTGCTAAGTAAAAATCAACGTAACTATGAAGCAGAGAAGGATGACCAACACGTATTTTCAATATTGTTTCCTGTTGAAGTTAATGTATTGAAGCAAAAACAAATTATTCCACTCGCTTATATCAATGCGTTCAGTCGTCTATACACCGTTCCAAGTAGGTCGATGCAGGAAGGGAAAAACACTCTCGAACCAGAGCGCTGCACCAACGCTCCGCCTACCCTTTCCCTCGAAAGCTCGTCTGCTTCACGGAGTGGACTGTTAGAAAGCACGTGCGCAGTGTACGGAGGCAAGTTATTTCGAAAATGTTAGGCGCCGCTTTGATATTATAGCGTGTTTTCGCGCGTGACATGGCCTATGCAAGAAAAGAATCGACCGGGCAGCACTGTGCTGTAATCGGTTGTACAAATAACCAAAAACAAACGTAAAATAAACGCCGATTCAGTGTGCGAGACCCACGCTGTAAGGAACGACGAGAGCTCCGCGGGTGGGCCGTTAGCACCAGGGAGATTTGGCTGGGGGGAAAGCGCTGTTGTAAACACTTCCCCCGAGCGGGCGAATGGGGCCGCGAGGGCAGCGCTACAAGCAAGATCGCTCTCACAAGGCCCGGTTCCCTCGTCTGTTCAGCGGGATGTGCCCCAGGACGACTTCGATCTCTCGGAGGTGAAGCGCACAGAGAAAACCGCACGCAAGGCGCGCCTCGCCGCGCTTCTACCGCCCAACCCTCATCCGATCCCGCGCGGCTTTCCACGGTAGGAGCGGGTGGCACTAAACCGGCTACAAACAAGAACTATGATGACACCAGTATGGCTGACAAGGTTACACCACCCAGCGGATCCACAAGACTTCGGCCCCGATCCAAACTGCACACAGTGCGCGTCCCGGCCACCTGCTCCCATCTTGTGTGGGAGTGTGCTGGATACGCGCAAGTGCGGGAGGCCGCGATCTACGACCTCCCAGGAACCTTGCGCCCCCGCTCCTTTTTGGAGTGGACTCATCCGATCACTACCGTGGACGCCGAACAGAAACTCATTTATGCATCACTCATCGACTTCCTCCGATCCTCCGGGGTCGGTAGGTTCATCTAATCATCATCACCCATCACTTCCCCCCCCTCCCCCCGCCCCCCGCCCCCCTCCCTTATCCCCCTGCCTACCTTGAGGCCCTCCAGCCAGAAGGCAGATATTCAATAAACGTATTAACCAACCAATAGTTCGTGCTGGGGCTCGAGAGCTGTCGCTCCGTAATCGAGTCAGGTCGTGGGATTCCGAGGGACTTCTGTCCCCGCAATCGGGACGTAATCCCACGAGCCAGCCAACTCCCGAGCTTGGATAGATAACGCCCGACCACCTCCTTCCCAACCCCGTACAGGGGAAGTTATCACTTCGCAGTATCGTTTATCTTTGTATTTTCATTCGCTACAAAAGTATTAAATTGTTTATTGAAAAGTAATTCCCCAATTCAGCTGAATTAGTCGTCGACGGCCAAGGGGAGCAACTTCGTCTCCGGCAACACCCGCCCAGCTTCCCGCAACGAAATCCGTCACCCCATCCGGACCTGGCAACCCGGACGGTGCAAGGTGACCGAGCAACGAAAGAACCCGTACTGGCGCAGTCGACAGGATTGGCTTCGACGACATCAAAATTCAAGAAACATCATCGAGCGGCAACGGAACGACTACCGCAGAGAGCCCACGCATCAGAGACTGACTAGCGTCAAGGGAGTCCACTGTCACAGTGTCACCCCGTGCCATCCAGTCCAAGGGAGACTGCGCGGCGCCGGTGAGTGAAACCTTCACGTTTCTTTGGTGTGTGCGCAGACGTAGGAGTCAGTTAGCAGGAAAGGATGAAGAAAACAAGGGATAAAGCGAAAACTGCGGAAAAAAACAAAGGGACCGACGGAGGGGCGGAAGGGTCGGAAAGTCGGTCCGCCGACGGGCGCGCTGCCCATGCTCACGCGGAAACCATGCGGTGCATGGAGCACGAGCACGAAATTGCCATGTTGAGACTCAAGCTTGAGAGCGAGGAAAGAATCGCGGCAATGCGTGGACCGAGTGTCGGTGGGGCGGCTACCGTGACGACCGGAATGGACAGGCTGGACCCTGTTTCGCAATGCGCGAAACTTCTCAAAAATTAGAAACTGCCACCTGATGCGGAAGTCCTGGTTTGGTTTGACGGTGTCGAAAAGATGTTCGCGGCCTACGGAGTGCCGAATGAGAGCCGATTACATCTGATAATGCCGGCCTTGTCGGAAAGAGTTAAATATCTTTTTGCGAGGTTATCTGCGGAGGAGATAGCTAGCTACGACAAGGTCAAGGCCGCCGTCCTGGACGAGCTCCGACTCACCCCTGGCGAGAACCGGAAGCGGTTTGCAGGCGCTCGTAAGCAAAAAGGTGGGCGCAGTTCGCCTCGAGGACGGCCAGCTATTTCAGCTACTACCTGGAGGCGCGCAACGTAGAGAGCAAAGAGGACCTGATTCATCTAATGGTCGCAGACCAGGTGAAGTCGAGCCTGAGTCAGGAGTGTCTCCGACACGTCACGCTGCGCGAAGAGACAAAGTGGCTACAGGCGCGCGAGCTGGCTAAGGTTGTACAGATGTATGAGGAGGCCAAGAGGGACGAGCGAATGTCGAGGGGCATAGCAGTCAGAGGCGATGACTCGAAGCCAGAGACGTACAGTTCTAAGCAGAGCCTTCCTCGCACTTCGCCTCGTTGCTTTGGCTGTAACCAGAGCGGGCACATTTCGCGAAACTGCCCTGACCGCAAAAAGCAAAACCAAACGGCTCGAAAGCCACTCGTACAGGGAGTGATGGTAGGGGACAGACCTACTGTCTTGAGTTTCCCTCAACAGCCAATGTCTGCGGTAGATAAGAATG
Source organism: Ixodes scapularis (assembly GCF_016920785.2). Classification (NCBI taxonomy): domain Eukaryota; kingdom Metazoa; phylum Arthropoda; class Arachnida; order Ixodida; family Ixodidae; genus Ixodes; species Ixodes scapularis. The sequence goes on from NW_024610154.1 coordinate 839,855, forward strand.
ACAAGTGGGGACCCGGAGGTTCAGGACTGATCCTAGTTGAACTTGTCTCCGGCGACCAGCAGCTAACGGCCGTGCTAGACACCGGAAGTGAAAGAACAGTCGTCAGAGAGAGCGCCGTTCCGCCGGAACTGGCCGAGCCTAGCGGCACAATTCGCCTTCTTTCGGCCTTTGGGCAACAGGTAACAGCAAAACTCGTGCGTTTGCCGCAGCAGGCCAGGCTCCGGGGAGGGGTTGGTCAGAGTGATCCGGTCACCGTACTGTGTGCGGTTACCGATAGACTGGCTATCACGGCGGATTGTTTACTTTCATCTTATGACTGGAAGTTGCTGAACCGGCACAAAGACCAGGATTTTGATGGGGGTGAACACAGGATAGCATCACCGAAAGCTTTCGTAGCGGCTTCAGGTCCTGTGACTCGGGAGGACCGAACCAAGGTGGTTCGTGCGAGCCGGCTGAGAAACAGCCGTGCTCGAGTGGGACATGTGGGAGTCATGCTTCACGAAGACGCAAACTTTGGAGAGGTAAACTGCGCGCCCCTCGAGAACGGCGCGACTGAACAAACAGGTGAGCTTATTCACGAGGAGTGTCAGGTTGCCGGGGGGTCAATCACCCTCCCCGGGCACGTCGTGGGGTCTGGAACGAATAAACACGACCCAAATAATGACGCCGCGACCGAGGGTTTAGATTACCCGCGTAATAAGAGGGAACCGCAGAGTGTCCTGGGACCGTGTGGCTACTTCCGAGAGTACGCAAAAGGCTACGCTGCTATCGCCGAGCTCTGCACGGCCCTTACCAAAAAGGGCGAACTGAACGAAATACATAGGCCGGAGGGGGCGGAGGGCGCATTCCCGCAGCTAAAGACAGCACTCTGTGAGGCAGCGATCCTTTCGACCCCGAGCTTGCAGGAGCCTTGCTGGCTCTTGACAGGCGCGTCAGCAGTGGCACCAGGGGCGTGCCTGGACCAGATCGGGAGTGGCGGAGCCGAGAAGCCGATCGCGTTCGCCAGCCATGCGTTCACTCCTACTCAAACACGCTGGTCCACCATTGGGCGCGAGGCGTTCGCTCTCGTTTGGGCGCTTGTCACATTTTATGGCCGGCTCTTGGGCGCAAAAGTGCACATGGTGTCGGACCACAACCCTCTGTCCTACCTGATGTCCTGCAGTCCGCATGGGGCAAAGCTATCAAAGTGGGCTCTAGCGCTACTGCGCTATGATGTGATCATGACCCACAGAAAGGGGTCCGCTAGCGGTAACGCAGACGCTTTGTATCGCTTGCTGAACAGATTTTGGGGTACCACTGACTCAGCGCTGCGCCCACCCGAGAGCATGGGTGGTTCCGCCTACCGCGCGGCCTGACTTATATACCCCAGGATCCCTGGGTTTAGCATTGCGACCTTTCGCAGCAAGCTGCGAGCTGCGATGCGTTAACACGCTCTTTCAGTGGATATTAGAAGAAAATATTTCATAATGTGGCACGTAGAAATATGTTAGATGTTCCAGAATGACAAACAATTGAAACGATCTGACGACAGTTTTGTAGAGCTTAGTGGCTAATAGAAATTTCTAAGATAAAGTTAGGCAGAGGTCTGGTACCTCCCTTTCTGATATACATACGTCTTGTCTGATGCATGTGATGGCAGTTTTTCCATTGGCCCAGTCTGTGAACTTCGGGAATGCAAGTTGGGCAGAATGCATTATCCTTTCTTAGCATTGCTTCATCAAGATGGTTTTTTTTCTTAGTGTAGTTAAAAATGGTGTTCATATAAGGCTAAGCGTAACAAAGACTTGCACTTTCTATGGTCTTTACTGCTTGTTTTTACTTTGAAAACGATGGCATAAAAATATTCAGGGGTTGAAACACGGAAGACAGACGACCTCTTATACACTATAGCTGTGAAAAAAAACAAAAAACGTTGTTCGTGTTTTGTCTTATGTGCTGTTTTCTTTCTTCGCGTTGAATTTCACCTTTGGCAACACTCCCATCCTCTCAGTTATATTTACCATGGCAGACATCTTGTTTAAAAGTTTTATTTATTTTTGCCCTACAGGCACATAACGACCTCATTCAAGCACGTTACATTGGCGCCACCAAAAGCAGCAGTTTGTAAACACTGTTCAAAAACACTTCTTCGTAGCGTTGGTAACCTATGATGTTTCAATGTTCATAATCCATTGCTGAACAGAAGCATGTTTGTCAAACACTGGTTTGCAAGTAGGCTATAGAAAGGCTTTCTGACACCTTTGCTCGTCACCGTATTCCTCGGGGCACGATCTTTCAAAAATAACAATTTCATCTTACAGAAGTGTCTGCAAATATGGCAGCTACCCACAAAACGAATTCTGCCTCACCGGAGTTCGGAGCCGAGGGTCTTCCGTTCGAACAGTTTGTTTACGTGGATGAAGTCATCGAAGTCGCCGAACCACAAGAGATTGTTGGCCAAAAAGCTCCAAGTTTCAGGCGATTCTCAGATGGGGCTCCTTCCGAGTTGATAGCGCGCTAGATGTGTCCAAGATCCCGCCTGCCTCTATCCAGGACCTTCATGTCGCTGATATTATAACTGTGCACGGCGCTCTTCGCGTTGTCCTGTCCTGAACTTGTCCTCAGGAGAGCATTTGAACTATGGCCAAGGTAAGAAGTCACTTTTCGCATTGCTGTTTGGTATTTAGTAGTTTTACCCTACTGACACATCAGCATTTGAACGCAGTTCAATTAATTATTTTATTGGCGTGAAAATTCAAGGAAAGGAATAAAGCTCGAACTGATAAATATTGGGTTTGTATAACACTAGACAAATTTGGTTGTAAGTTCACTCTTACAATCCATGTCATGGTAGGGTTATGGGTATTATAAACTTGAACACGTGCGTCGTTGCCAGTCAAAAAAAAAGAATCGTGTTTTTCGCTTAATAAAAATAACGTATGTATCGCCGATCAATGTCTGCAAATGTAGCGATAGTGGCTGGGAGAAGTAACAAACTAACAGAACTGCAAGTACAAAGGTACAACGCCCTTTTTTTCTCTTCTGAAACGAACACTGCGCGATTGCGGAAGACGGAACGCGTATCATATCTGGTGCATCTCTTGGATGGCGTCGCTGGCACACTCGAACTAAGACCCTTACTCAATGGAGGTCGAAATTCAATGTTCGGCGTCTTTCCACAAACATGGCGGCATGCAGGCGAGCGTGAAAGAGACCGGAAGAGGGGACAAGTGCGGTGAAGAGCGACATTCCACAGCTTTTGCGTTTTACCTAGCTTTATTCGTTTTATTCGAACATTTCTGGCATGATTACCGAAAATACTTTGTTTTTACTGTTACCGTTATCAGTATAGTCTCACGTTTATGTTTCTGCGTGCCGTCGTGGTGGCACGCGACGACGTATTGTCACGTGACGTCACATCGTCACGTGACGTCATGACATCACGTGACTCACGGTGTCACCTGACGTAATGAAGTCGCGTGGCATCACTGTGCAACGTGACTTTGCATAACAATGTCACGCCATGGTGTCAGCTGACGCCAGGTGATGCGATGCGCGGCGTGACGTGAATGTGGAATCTTTTGGCGGAGTGCCGAAAATGGACCGCGTTGATATGGAGCGCGGTCGACGGCGCGAAACATGCGAAGTGTCCCACTAACTGCAATCGCAGTATAAGAAATGCTTTACAGTAACGACACTTCATCCTTTTTGTTTCTTGAAATGGATATCAGTTATCTGAAGCTTTACCTGATACACCAGAACACTTTTTTTTTTCGTTCGACGAGAAATGTGAAAGCAATCTGCGACTATACTTCCTTTCAGCCTCAGTCCAGACGCAGCCGACGCTACGAGCTGATGGGACCAATCAGACAACGGCAAAAGGGCACCATCATGGTGTCTCTCATGTTTCTGCGCGTGTTCTATTTGTCGCCGAACCAATCATAAACAAAATAGGCCCAGTGACTTGCGCTTTTCACACTGATTGATTGGTCCCATTAGCTCGTGGTGTCGGCTGCGTCTGTACTGAAGCTGAAACGAAGTATAAGCAACACAACGTCTCCTGAGCTTGCCGACATTGTATCTAGCTGTAGGTCGATTGGTGGTTGTAGCCACACCCTTGCGCCTGCCTCGAACTACACGAGCCGGCAAAGCTAGGCGATAAGAACGCGGCGGCACATGTATAGGCCGAGACCAAATGCAATATAAAAGAAAAGATAAATAAACCAGCTATATTTTGGCGCTAATATCGTCTCGTGGACTAAGATAATATCCGCGTACGGCTAAGCTGGAAAAACGTAAGGGCCGTGGAGCAAGTCTTGTATCGGGAGTCTATAGCAGGAATAGGCCAATGTAACAGATAGTAAACACAAAATCAGATGGGAGGTTATAACTTTAAGGTGATAACACTTGCGCTTGAAGGTTTTGCATGCCATCTTCAATAACCAGCCAGGAATTATCAAGAATAGCTATTTAGAAGTAACAAGTTGTTTCAGGTCAAGTAGATCATTCAATTAAAATTAGAAACAAAAACATTCTGTCGGATTAGTTACAATAAATATAACTGTTTTCTCGCAAAATAACCGAGTGGAACACATTGTCTGAGTCTGCTATAGCCAGCCGGCAACGGCCAGGTGGCGCCAGCAGGGTGAGAGCGCAAAGTTATACCCTGTATCGTTGTAACCTGGCAAAGGGTAAACGATAAGCCCCACATTGCGTGCCGAAGGCTTCGAAATGCGCGAGGTATACGAGCGCAACGTACACATATTGGAGCATGACGCAGCGAAAAGCCTGATACTTCTTCGGAGTTGAGGCGCGCTCCGGTGATACGCAGTCACGTTCCGATTGGCCCGCCAGGGCCGTAGCTTCCGCTCTACTGGCACCTTACGTGATCACGGCTTCCTGGGGTACCCAATATTTCTTGCTTCAGACACTAGGCTAAGCGGCGCCACCAGAGTAAAAGCTCAGGTTTGAACAATGCAGCCGCCACTCCCAGGGGTACCCAATATTTCTTGCTTCAGTCGCTAGATGGCGCCAAGCCAAACAGCATTGCAGGTTGCCTATGAGAGGTATTAACATGGGATCGCCCTTTCCAAGTAGTTTAAGCTTGGTATTGTGTTTAGTTAACAAGCTTTACTGATTCGTTAGCTGTTCATGCTCTACAAATTAGCATTTATGAAGAAATATTAAGCTGTACCTGCTCTAAGGCTCCGGTGCTACAAGTTGTTTTTGTAAGAAAAAAATGAATGAAATATTTTTGCAGCCTCTCAAGTGATCAGAGTGAGCACCAACATGTCGAGCTTCCTGAAGCGTTTTGAGGATGGTGTTTCGATTTCTGACACTGATGTCGTAGATGGCCAGCTATCACCGTTTCCGGCACGAACAAAGGAGAACGTCACCATCAAGATTCCGGAGGATGTGGTGTCGGAGGCGAAGAACGAAAACCGCACAGACTTCTACTTTTGTGCTCGTGTGCTGAACATGGGTGGCCTCGATTCGGGAGCTTCCAACATCGCCCTGGCTACATTTGAGCATCCCTCCCCTGGCCAGCAGAAGTCGCCGGCTTGGAAGAACTGGGGTCTCATCATCGTACTAGCTATCGTGCTTCACGTGATTAAAATTCTGCTGCTCGTGTTCCGGCGTCGCAGAACTTCGACCCAACCCGAAGAGGAGCTTCTTATTCCCAGAAATGTGTTCCAACGCATGCATCCGGCCATCTCTTAGCGGACTACGACAGCGCACCTCTAGAAGCCCATGTACTTAGTACATGAGCTTCCGTGTAATGACCATATGCAATGTGGCCATAGCACCGAAACGTTGCGTTTTGAGCAATTTACCATGCTCTTACTCCATTATATCATATATCGTTATCCTTGTGCCAACATTTCAAGATTATAACATGTGAACTGCGGGTTACTCAGTCTAATAATCTTTTTCAGCCATTGCCACTACGGATTGTACGAACTTAATCGAGGCTTACAGTTTATTATTCGGTATAATCAACTCGTTGTGATTGTATAAATGAAATAGGATCCCTCTTTAGTATTATAGCAAAATTCTGTGGTGTCTGAGATGTGCAGTACGTCTGCAGAAAAATATAGTTTGGAGGCATCTCACACACATTTTTTTTTAAAAACAGCGATGTTATTCGAACGGTCACAATTTAAAAATACAGCAAAATATACGATTTTTCGTTTGACTGCAGTAAACCACAAGAATCTCCAATATGCTGGATGCATTTTGTTGTATTAAAACTTGGGTTTGGGCTAGTTGGTCTATTACTGAATAAAAGGTTAAAAAGCGCACAGGGACAATACGTGTCATGTCGTCCGTGTTTCTTTATTTTTCTCGTTTGTTCACGATTTTTAACCTTTTATGCATTTTTTTTTCTCAATTATTTTGTTGAGTTCAAAAGACAAATTTCCCACATAAGGTGGATTCTTTCTCCTTTGGACGTTTACAGTCATTTTCTGAGTTCTGCTACTGACATCAATAAACTATCAAACTAAAACAACCGTTTGTATTACGATAACGTAAAATTATGAAAGAGGTGTTCAAAATATTTCCGCTAGTTATTAATGCTAGTGATTTGTGTTCTAAGGAATGGGAGCTCTGGGCTGGAGTAAACGATTTATGAGAGGACTTCATTCGCATGAAATCCGTAGCTTCGCGCTCGGAGTGTGTTTCTGTTGGTTGGCTCTGACGTCCTCGCCTGTTTCCTTTTTGCTTTTTTGTTTACTCAGCAGGGTTCGATTACTAGCCACCGGTATATCCTGTTTTCGTTCAACGTCAAAATCAATCTATACAGTTTTTCTTTTCTTTTTTTATTTGACCCTTATTTTGTGACAGGCACGTTGGGGAACTTTCAATGTTTTAGGATCAGGACAAAAAGAGAACGACAGACAGCCAGGCCTCGATACCTCTGTGTGTCGCCCCGGCCTTCATTCCTGGTTCTCGAATGACAAAAAAAGAAGTTCCTTGTAGTTTACTGAAATATACCCCAGCGGCACAAGAATCTTAGGCGAGTATCTACACAATATTGTTGGCAAATACTCCGAATATACGGTTCTTCCCATCCACACGATGTCCAGACAATATCGTTTGAAAAGCGGGGACGTACCAGCACAATATCACTGGAGTACTGCCAGCGTCGGCGAGCACCCGCCGGGCATCGCGTGTCAATCGAGTGCCGTGGGTGTCGTCCGAGTACCCGCCAGATATCACCCGTGTATCCACAGAGTACTTAGATAGTCGGCTGAGTATCCGCCGGGCATTGCGTATGTCAATCGAGTACTGGCAGTGTCGTCTGAGCACCCGCCAGATATTGCGCGTAAATCTACTGAGTACTTGGAGCTTCGGCGCTATAGTCCGTTGCAGCTCAAGATGGTAGGGCAAGGGTAAGACGGGCCAAAAATAAGCCCTGCATTTATATACGGTATTCCCCAAGCAGCACATAAACGTGAAGAAAACGTCGAGAGAACGTCGAAGACGTCTGTAACGTGACGTCGTAAAACGTCGAAGGTCCGGACGTTACCTTCCTTCGACGTCGATGAAACCTTTAAATGTCCGCGAGAAAAGGTGCACAGAAGGTCGAGGGGACGTTCCAAATGACGTTTGTTTCACGTCATATGCACGTCTCAGTAGGCCATTGCGTCCTCCCTCGACGTTTATGGTACGTGTGTTTACGACATCCGGACTACCAACGACGTTCACAGAACGTCGAGAAACCTTTCCAAATTACGTGCCCTAGCCGTCGTAGGAAAACGTTATGTCCCCCCCCCCCCCCCCCCCGAAAAAAAAAAAGAATTTTTTTTAGTATTATTGCGAAGGCAAGTTGCTTTCATGCAAGCACGATGGAAGTAACTAAAACACAGGTATGGTACGAACTGTTTATTTGAGCATTTTCCGACACGAGATACAATGCGGAGCGCCTCCAAAAGACGTCCCTGGATGTGCCAGCCTCAAAGATATAAAAGAACAAAGAAGTTCACGTAAATAAATGAACAAGTGACGATGTCACGCAGCGCGGAATGTTCCACCGCTTACCTCGTTCTGCTTCTGATTAATGCGCTGACGCGCGTGCTTTAGTTGGCTTTAGCCGCCCCATTGCGCGTAGCTGGTACTCTCGCTGCGTGCACGGGAATGGTTTCAGAAGGGGGATCCCGTCCGCTGGGCGTTCTTGATTGGGATCGTCGGAGGCGTCTGAAGGGTCTTGATCGGAGACTGGACTTGACGCGCCGTTATGTGCACTGCCACTTGTCTTCTGGGAGGCGTCATTCATATCCTCACAGGCACCTTGATCTGAGCAGTAGTACGATTCAACGTGTGAAGCGCTATGGCCTTGAAAAAGGTCCTCGAGCCGTGACTGAATACGACGGGGTTTTGGCGATCACCGACTTCTTCATAGGGGCGACTTGAACGACTCATCCAATCACTCGAAAAAAAAAAAAAACACGGCAGCGTAGCAGCCTGCCTCGTAGACCCGTAGACGTGACGGCTGGTGCTAGTGACTGGCTTTCGGAAAAAGTTGGACCGGGTCCCTATTTTGGCAACGACTGAGAAAATACGTACACCCGGAACTTAGGCTTGTCCATCGTTCGTCGTCGCTATCTTCCCCCACTTTTCTCTCTCGCCCTCTTCTTGCCGAGTTTTCCGACGCATCGCATGGGGCTCTGTGGAAATGCAACTGGCATCTCCTCTGCCTACCTTTCCCCCTCTCTCTCGCGCCGTGCCGGCTGTTTTATTTTTTCCTTTTTTTCTTTTTCTTTTTTTTTTTTTCGGCACGTAAGTGCGGACTGGGCTTGAACGCTTTTTGGACCGTCATCTGGGCCATTCAGGGGTTAGCATCATGAATGTCAATTTCCACAAACCGTTGGCAGTATCTACCAAATTTCGTCATTGCCGGGCATTTTTTTTTTTTTTTGAGTCAATTCCAAAAATGCGCAAGTGTGCAGTGAAGTTGTGCTTTGATATAGTATGTGCTGGCATGCGATTTTCATTTGGGTACGTTACCAGTGGCAACGAAAGCCAGATCTGTACTGACAATCACGTGACAAGACTTTGCGCCCCGAGCTACCGAAAGCGCTAAGGCGCTGGAAGTTGGTGTTATGAATGAACTGTGATGTTGATGCGAATTTTTCGGTTGTGCGCAGGTGAGCATGGGTTACAAAATACGAATAGAAATTGATGAACCTTAAAACAATCTCGGGTGGTCGCGGTGCAGTATGGATGCTCCTAGGAAAGGATGCAGGCCTGAAATCACCTGGAGAGGGGATAGTGTAGAGGCACCCCTGAGGTGCGTGCCAGGGCCCAGGACCCATGGAAGACGACAGCGCGCGTGCAAGATGCAAGAATGGTACAATTAAATCCGTTCTAGACGCCATGGGCTTTGCAAACTAAACCAGTAAAAATATTTTAAACAAACCAAAATTATAACAAGCACATCCTACAAGGAATGAATTCCGAACATGCTTTCATATTATTTTTTTTCTTCCGTGTACATTGAGTTTTGTAAATGCCCTCTTTAGCGTAATCGATGTGCAATTAATAGCATTTCGAAATACGCAAATTAATGTATATATAATTAAACTTCTCAACCTCTCAAAAATAAAGTTTTGTTTGCGGCTCTTGAGCACTGTCACCTTGACCACAGTGATTCTGCAGCTGGAGATTGAGCTGGAAAATCTAAAAACGTCGAACAAAACGTGAGTGGTTGACGTTGCTAGCACGTCTTGTATGACGTTTACGACATTTAGGTGTGAACGCGACGTCGCTGAAACGTCACTGACGGGGCAATAATGTAACACCCCCCTGGACTTTATTTTGACTTTGAAGACACGTGAGTGTTCGACGTTGCAAAAACGTCTTGTCTCGACGTCGTGGCGACGATGACGACGTTAAAGTTGAAACGTGACGTCGCCAGCACGTCACGGACAGGACGATAATGGGACGTCATTTATGAACTTCGGTTCAACGTCAAAGAAACGTGAGCGTTGGACGTTGTGAGAACGTCGTGCATCGACGTCGTGGGAACGTTGACGACGTTTGAGTTGAAATACAACGTCGTCACAACGTCACTGATTGGACTCTAATGGAACGTTATATAAGGACGTCACCTCAACGTCGAAAAAACGAGATCGAAGTCATGCGGGACGTCACGGACGTCCGGGACTTTTTCTCGACGTCTCCACGACGTTTTGTGCTGCCTGGGTCATGTTTAACAGTCACGCATTCCAAGAGAAGGTCACCCGCGATGTTTTTACAGTCAACTTATAGGTTTTTAAACAAAAGTTTGGTTGCAGTTCTGCTCGCCTGTGTAAAAGATCCCGCCGTAAAATAATATGGCGGCTCTCGATTGCAGTGACGCATGGCCGGATGCAAAAGCTCTTGCAAATTGTGAACCAGGTACGAACGTTTCGGAACCAGCGCGGCGGCTGGCCGCTGATGAGGGAACCACTAGTCCTTTTTTTCATTTATCCCATTTTGCGATACGGATATACACTAATAAGTAAGAACTGCACAAATGCTCTAGAATGCCAATGAAAATGCTGTCAAAACACAAGGAGACAGGCTTCGACCAACGCACTACAGCCAAAGAAGTAGTTAAGGCTAGAAAAGTGCGTTCGCAGTGTCTCGAGACTCTGAATAAAATAAGGCACATTCCAAGGACAGATCCACCTAATTTGCTCGTACACTCTCATTCATATTTTAGCTTTTCATTATAAGCCGTCCTTTTTTTTTTATGAAATTCATAAATAATAAAAGTGAGAAAGGCAGACAACTCCAAAATGAGTGTAAAAGCGCAGAAACCTCAGATTGAAAATGCAAAGAAATTCCCTCTTAATAATACGAACTTAAGAAAACAAAACAAAAAACTCCAGATTTATCAAAGGAAAAGTACACCACGAAATACCAATACCCTCAAAACAAACTCCTCATATACAGGGCCCCAATTACAATTGATTCCAGGGGACAATTACTGATCAGCGCCAACCTACTGATTCAGGCTTTATATATTTTTGGTACCCAAAAGTTTTGGCCGTTTATTTTTCTGGACTTTGCCATTTATCTTTCCCTTCATCTCCCATAGTTTTCGCTATCATCAACAAAACTTAAAGCTAAGCTAATGCGTGGTGTGTTAGCTCTCTTCTAGAGTTCAATAAAAATCAGCGCAGTCCTTCTCTGTCTGGGGCTTGCATTCACCTGATCGAATTTAGTTTTACACGGAAAGATCCATCGTTATTCAAAAATCGGCATATATGTAAGAGATCAGTTGAGGGCAAATCCTTTGACAAGCTGGATTTTTAAAGCCGGAGGTTGCTCATGTCCAATGGGACAAGGGTTGCCCAAAGAAACAGAGGTCAGAGGTTACTCTTTTCTTCTTCCCACTAGATGGACTGCCGTGTTCGAAAACAATAAAAGAAAAATATTCTAATATTCTTTGGTATTTTCTTGACCCTTATCTGCAAACTATGACATAATAAAAGGGGAGGGGTAGGTGGCGAGCTCTCATTCATGAGCACGGGATGTCACGTGTGAAGGAAAATCCAAAGCCGGAAGTGACTGGGCGGTCTTTGACGCCCTTCTTCCTATGTGCGGGGTGGTGAGACTGTGTTAGGGTCTGCCAGTCGGTTGTGTTGACGACTTGGTGTGAATTTGGTTTAGCGGGACTACATTGTCCAAAAGTGAACACCCAACTCTCTTCCCCCGACCCAGCCCCCCAACCTCTTTAGAGGGTGATCATTACCACTCATGGCCGGATTTGTTTGTGAATCGTCCGTAGAGATGGTTATTAACGAGTTTTCGTAGACACTAGATCATGTCTGTTTTTTCATTGTATAATATGAATGATCCCCCACTTATGTAATGCCCTCACTGGCCCTTAAAGGGGCACTGCAATGACGTTTTTACTGGTTTTTAATTTGCACCGAATCTCAGCGCACTAAACGTAGTAACTTAATGAAACTTTTTTTTTTCTGGAATTTCGCCTTATTTTAAAAGATATAGGCAAATTAAAATTACAAAAACAAGCAAAAAATAACCTCCTTCATGACGTCCTTGGTTGCTTGAGCGGCCGTGAACTAGAGGAGGGGTAGTGAGCTCAGCGAGCGCTCACGGCTGCCGCACTCCGTGTCGACGGCTCGAGAGGGAGCCACTAAAGCATGTTCTGGAAAGGCTGTATGAAGCGGGCAGCCAGGGCGGCTCGCATTGCATTTACTGCGCGATTAAACACTAATTCGGCATGACACTTCATTGGCCATAAACGACAGCAAACACGGGGTAAAGATCAGTTCAGAACGGGAGCCACTTCGAGCTGCCATACCGCGAAACGGCCAAACAGCAGCCAAAGTTCCAGCCTTGTACGTAGTTCAACTACTCCACTGTAGTTTAACTACTTTTCTGAGTAGTTTAGTAACTTCCAATTACATTTTTATTTCGGTAATTTTTAGTTTACTTTCATTACTTTTCTGAGTAACTTCTACTCAAATCACAAATTACTTTCGAATTTTAGTGGTCGTTTTGCCTGTCAACAAACATTCCCGCACAAAAGAAATAAGATGTCGGAAGATCAGATGATATTTGCAAAGATATTTGCACATGGCGTAGGAAATGGGGGGGGGGGGGGGGTTTCTGAATGGTTTGGAGAGTCCGAAACCCCTAAAATTTACACGAGCCCCCCCACTGCAACATTACTGCTACGACGGAAGAGAGGCCGAGTAGCTGCGGTATTAGCGCCGAAGGCTGGCGTTTCTTTGTGTCCCGATGCTCAAGGAGACTTGACCCATTTGAAGAAAGGGCTGGTCCCCGCTTCTCCCCAACGTAGAAACTCTCGCCCACTACAGGAGATGCACGCACTGCATCCTCACTCAAAGGAGGCAACAAAATGCAGCACCTGCTCTGAAGCTTATTTGGTGCTCCCGTAGTTTGTGCTGTACTCGAAGAACCGCGTGCTGAAGGGCAACGCAAAGGGGAACTTTTTGCGTTGTCTTCCCTCCAAAACTCAGAATATGCAGTTCTTCAATGATTTAAAGATCGTTCAAGAAACCTTAATAATTCCCCCAATGTTTTTTTTTTTTTTTTTTTTTTGTATATATATATAAAAATAATAAACAAGCAGTGTTGGGAAGTACTCTGAGTACATGGAACTTAAAGTGCTACTCTTTATAAAGTGTACTTAATACTTTACTTAAAGTACATAACCTCTCATTTATTTTGTACTTTACTTCAAGTACTTTTTAGATGTACTTTGCCCGACACTGTAAACAAGCAAACACTGTCTAAAAAATCTCGTTCAGGTAGTGCTAAACCCCAAAGTAGAAATGACACCTTTGCATTACATCATCGACCAAACAAACAAGAAAGTAGAAAACAATTAGGCACGCAGTAGCAGGACCAACTATTAAAGCATTTCTGTGAAAAAACAAGCCGATTCTTATGTGGCTAGCACTATTTCGCTAATGGATCAAAACCTGTGTACTTTCTTTTTATGATAACAACATATAAAAGTAACTTCAAGAGTAACCTCAAAAGTAATTCGCTACTTTTTTACGGTAATTTGTAATTTTCTGAATTACTTTCCATTTCAGTAATTTCTACTCTACTCAAATTACTTTTGAGGTCAATACTCAGTAACTTAACTTAATTATTTTTTTTAGTAACATGACATGTCTGAGCCAAACCTGCGCCGAAGGCCTTCGGAACGCTCAGAACCGGTCGGATCCTCGAGTCCGTAAACGACCGCAGCGCCGCCGCGTACATCCAGGACCTTCCTACGATCGCCGCTCGTCGGAGGGTGATCCCACTATTCCTTTCTGGTATGCGCCGCCTTTTTTACCGCTTGGTGGCGGGTATGTCGATGGGTCATTTCTGGTTTCCGGACTTTATAAAGTGCATTTGTTTCTTTTCCGATCTAAAATACTGAACAAAAACTACTTTCATAAGTAATTGAAACGGTTCGCGCCACTTATATTTTATATTTCGACTAAAAAGAAGCTTTTAGTGGCTCTGACCAGTAGTAAGCCCAGGACCAAAGACGTCACATTTCGCGCGCTTTCGGTACCGCGGGTCGCCCCCGTAGGTGGAGGAGGTTTCCGCGTCGCCCGGCTAAAATATGACGCGCTGATATTTAGTTACTCTCTTCGTGCCCGCTGGCTTGCCCGAACCCCAAAAAACGCGAAAACCGCAAAAAAAAAAAAAAAATAGACGTTTAAATATGATTGCAGGGCCCCTTTAAGGTTCAGTAAATAAATAACTTATATTACATCGTTGCCGCTGTCCCGTAGCGTTCCCCGCAAGCCGCTACGATATCCGGGACTATGCAGGCAAAGCTAGCGTCGCGCATGCGCAGTAGTGGCGTCTTCGATGCGGAGGGCGTAGCGGAGGTGGGACAACAGACTACGAAAATTTCCTAATTACAGCGATCCGAGAGCCCCGTTTCTAATGTCGACTAGAGAGAACAGACGCGCTCTTTTACGGCCCTTGAATGACGGGTCGATTCTCCCTTCCACCGCAGCTCGATGTGGTGGATGAGACCCTACCCTTCCTGCAGTGCTTTAACCACATCTGAGGTACCTTATGCTTCTCAATATTGGACGCCAGCTTTCTGCCTTTGATGACACTTCGACGCACGCGCAGCCAAAGCCTGGCGGCCTCAATGTTTGTATGGCTGTACTGCGCTGGCTGAATTTCTCATTTACCAAGGACTCATCAGACGCCCCGCTTTTCAAACACTATACTGTTCGCATGCGAGTGTTGTATTTAGTCTCCATGCAGGTAACTTACCATGAACGTGTATTTTGAAATATGCTCACTGATGAACTGGTATTCCTATTTATTTAAACCCTTACTGGTATAAAAACAAAAAAATACTCCCAAATCTTATTTTTATGATAAGTACATTACCGACACTCGACACCATGAAGTTCATGCAGCATATAGTGCATTAAAAAAGCAAAGCCTGCTTTCTTTTTTTTTGCGTTACATTTTCTAAATGGGAAGGTATTTTCAAGATGGCTGCCACTGCAAACTGTACGCACCCCCCCCCCCCCCCCCCCCCTTCGGGACTTCGATAATGAATTTACGCCCCTGAAAGCGAGTTCCCACAAACAGCAGAAAAACTGAAAAATCTGTATATGTTGACAACCTCTTGACCGGCACAGGAAGGGAGGCGGCCCAGAAGTTCTACACCGAGGCGATTGGAATATTCGGGGCTGCTGGGAGGAATCATCAAAAGTGGGGCTCCAACAGCGCAGCGCGGTCCTAAAGAAAACGCTGGAGGACAACGGCTCCGAAGAGAGAGCCCTTGGACAGCTGACGGGAGTGGTGAAGGTGCTGCGTATAAAGTGGGTGTCGAACGAAGACAAACTGTCTTTTACAACAGAACAGGTGGTTGAGTTTACAAGCCATCGCAGACACCAAGCGATTCGTACTCCAGACCACGGCGCGACTCTACCGACCCACTCAGTTTCCTCTCTCCTTTCGTGTGGTGCGAGCCAAAATCTTGTTTCCAGAGATCTGGAAGCGGAACCTGCATTGGGATGATGCACTCTCGGGAGGACTGGTGGGAGATTGGGACAGCTGGTACGACGCGCTCACCAAATCGGGTCAGATCAACAAGCCCGTGCAGGTACTACGACAGCGGACTGAGCGACATCATAATACATATATAGAACGTTGAATGTGTTTTCGGACGCCAGCTCTTCCGCCTACGGATCGATTATTTTTTTCTGTTCAACTGACGACAGCGGAACAAAGAAGGCGACAATTTTGCTCGCTAAGTGCCGCTTTGCCGCCCCCTCCCCCCCGAAGGAAATTTCCCTGTCGAGACTGGAGCTCATGGCAAGCTTGATCGGATCGAGACTACTGAAGTACGTCAAGACATGCCTCGAAATCCAGGTGGACAAAGTTCATTTTCAGACGGACTCGCTGATCACTTGGCACTGGTTAAGAGGTAAGGCATCTAGATTGAAAATGTTTGTGAAAAACCAAGTACTGGAGGTGCAAGGAAACTCAGAGGGCGCAAAGTGGCACTGCCCGGGTAAGAAAAATCCCGCAGATTTGATGACCCAAGGGCTGACAGCTGATCGACCGCTTTCTGTTTCACTCTGGTGGACCGGACCAAGTTGGTTACATCTTCCAGCAACCGAGTGGCCCGGAGGAACTGTTGGGGTGCTTTCCCACCACAAGCTCAAGAGAAAGCTTCGAAAGCTGCAGACACGGCCGTGGAGTTGATCGACACCTCGAGATTCAGTCCAGCTGTGAGACTTCACCGAAGAACAGCCTGGATGCTTCGGTTTGTCCATAACCTTGGATCACCAATCAAAAATACTGGATCGCTGAGCGCCGAGGAGATCCAAGCATCACAAACCCTTTGGATAAAAAAAGCACAAACCTCGGCGTTTGCCTCCGAGATTCGTTGTGCCGCTGGAACAAAGGCAGTGCCGCCTAGCTAAGCCTTGCGAAATTTCCAGACATTCGTCGACCAAGAAGGAGTGCTCCGGATCAAAGGCCGTATCCGATCAGCAAACCTGACTCGTGATGAACGTGAACCCATCGTGCTTCCCAACGAACATCGATATTGCACTTTGCTGACAATCGAAGCTCGCCGATAGATGATGCACGGTGGGCCACGAAACACTCTCATGCAGCTTCGCTAGAGGTACTGGGTCATCCGCGGAAGACGATTGGTAAAGAGGGTATAGTGCATGCTTACGTTACCTACCAGAGGTTCAGTGCCACTCTTGCCAGTGCTCCAACGGGACCTTTGCCGGGTTCGAGAACTACGCAGGCGAACCCTTTTGAGGTGGTCGGCATAGACTTTGCGGGGCCGATGTACGTGCGAAAAAATGAACTCGCGCATAAGTCATACATCGCAAACTTGTTCAACTGTGCCGTCACGCGCGCGGTACACTTTGAGTTCGTGCCGGACGTCTCGACAAAAAAACATCTTGCTTTCGTTCCGAAGGTTCGTGTCGCGAAGGGGTTTGTGTCGCATTGTGTTTTCGGACAATGCGCTGTCCTTTAAGGGGTATCCACACGGGATAGAAATCCCGGGGATTTCTCCCCGGCACGCGCGCATCACGAGATGAAAACGCGAGGCTTTTGCACATCGCAAAGCCTGACGTTTTCGTCATGGGATGCGCTTGCCGAGAAGAAATCCTCGGAATTTCTCCCTCGTGTGAATACCCCTTTAAGAGGGCATACAAAAAATGTGCTGAACTCTCGAAGCCACTCCGAAAAAAAGAGGTGGTAAACCACTTCTTCAACGCGAATATTGAGTGGCGCGCTATATCGTTGAGCGGGCGCCATCCCACGTAGCACGAGAACGTTCTGAGAACATACCGGGAATGTTCTAAAGAACATAGGCAACATTCTTGAAATGTTGCAAATTTACGTAAGAACATTCTATCAACGTTGCCAGAATGTGGCGCAGGCACTTATCGCTACATTCGGGCATGTTTTTAAAAAGATATTCTTTAAACGTTCTGAGAACGACATAGAACATTACCAGGACATTCAATCAACGTTAAAATATCCTAACAATGTTCTAAGAACATTCTCAGAACATCCAACGCAGTTCTGCAACTCTGTTGAAATGTTGCAAATTTATGCGGGGACATCCTTTCAATCTCCTCGGAACGTGGCGTGGGTACATCGCTACATTCAGGGAACATTCTCCGAGGACAAAGATTTTACAATTACGTTTTGCTTATAGGCTACAGCCCCATTGAGTCGCACTGCATATATGGATGTGATAAAGCTCCTCACAGGGCGATCGACATTTTTTTAATCGAAATATATTTTTAGAAGGCGCAAGCACAAGCCAGCCGCTTTCCCAACGCACCAGCCCGAGCATGTACTAACAACAGCTTACTCCTACTACAAACATGCCCAGCTAAACATTTTGGTGCTTACAATTGTAAGCAAAAAAATGTTTAGCTGGGCTTGTTGGTTGTCGTTAGCATGGCGAGAGAAAGCTAAGCTGCGAGAATGAACTGTTCTTGGTTCTGGTGAGTGCGCCTTGGCTTAAGGTGCAACCCCACCCTTGGTTAGTGTGATTCTGAACCAACAGATGGCGGTGGGATCGCCTTCCAGGCCTGTACATCAAGGCGACAAATCGTGTGTGGTGGCGCTTCGATACAGTGGGATATTTTTCTATATCCTGAATTTGACATCCCTGGTCCCTTGCTTGTTCTTCTCTGCACGAGCTTTCTTTGGAACGCGCACGGCTGCGCCAGTTCTCGTGCAAGGGGGCCACTTGCCTACGCTCCGAGCTCACGTCTCAAACAAATGTGGGCAGAACAAAACGCGAAAATATTCCTGAGCCAAATAGCGAGACACACGAGACCACCGACGCGTTAAAATATATCAAATTGCATGTGCGCCGTTACTGGAGATTTCAGAGGTCAGTTAGACATATTTCAATGTGGTTAGATTTGTATTGACACAAATGAAGGGGACCAGAGGACGAACAGTGAGCTGAAAAATAAAGGTTTAATCGGCGAACTTGTGCACCCCCCCCCCCCCCCCCGAAATAAAAAAAAAAAAGAAAGAGTGTCCAGGCAGCAGAAAAGCAGGCGGCGATTCGGTAGCGGAACAGAGAGCGAGAGCGAGACTGACTTGAGAAGGTCGCTGGCAGCTGCCTTTCAATTTTACAGTTCGTCACCATCTGGAAAGTTCGGCAAAGAATGTTCGAGCGTCGCGCGCTCGGGGTGAGGATGAACTGGCACTTTCGAGAACAAGAAAGCAGGGCGAAAGTTACGTCTGGTGCAAGAATGGACGCGAATCTTCTAGAAGTCCGGGACCGAGCGTTGCTTTCTCGGCTCTGCGGGCGGAAATATGACGGGCCGGCCCTTTTGTCGTGCATGTGTTTGGCTCGTTGTGGATTTCCAGGAAAACGTGATGACGTGATAGACTTGGGTTTCCGAAATTCGAGCTTGAAAAATTAACTACCTAAAAAATAACGAAATAATTTTTTTTTTTTTTTTTGAGGGGCGGGGGGCAGTCAGGTGTCTTATTTAGGTTGCTGGGTGTTTATTTTGACCAAAAACACGAGACTGGAAAACACTAAAATGACACTCGGGTTTAGATGTTCAGTTTGGTAAACCCAAAGTAGGACTTAGGACAAAGTAGGATAAAAAATGTCGAGGTTAAAAATTAACTCACAGGAATAAATGATACGAATTAATTTCAATACGAATTCAGTGATAACTGCAACGACTGGCCAGGCAAAGATTCTGGGTCTGTGGATAGCTTTTCCACATAGTTTAAGCAATGTACAGGGAGTCACAAAACAAAAAAAAACTACATTTTTTAACCACAAGAATAAATTAGGTATTTCCGAACGCTCATTCTCCGCCCACTGTAGTGCTAAAGGTCACAACCAGATATCAAAGTTTCAGCCCGAACCGATACCTTCAAAAGTTATGAGTGATTTTCTGAAAAGTTCAATGGGAAAATGGCGGCCGACGGAGTTTTCAAACACATGGGGCTCTATGGCACCAGAAACCGAAAACGGGCAAAAATGGGCTCCATTTTCCCATTGAAATTTTCAGAAAATCACTTATAACTTTTGAATAAGGTGTCCGTTTGGGAGGAAACTTTGGCATCTGGTTGTGACCTAGTGCTATCTTTGGGCGGAGAATGAGCGTTAGGCGAGGCGTAGTTGGCTTTTGCGTTAAAAAATAACAAAAAAAAAGCATGTAAATTTATTTGGCGACACCCTGTACATCTTAATTTGGTGATTTATGCGCGCAGGTAGTGGTGTGCGAAAATGGAAAAGATGAAAACGGGTAGACTTTGACGTCGTATAAAATATTGTGCAAGCACGCACATGGTACGCTGATTAAGAATGAAACAGCTCTACATTTTACACTAGCGGTGAGCGTATCGAAAGTTAAGGGTGCATCAAAAGCTAAAGCATGTTCACATATACTGCTCAGGCCATTATGTTTGAATGCTCCATAGTACTTTATTACCCTCAGATTTGGTGTAAGTTGTCTCCTGATTGCTTACAAGAGAAAGAAGGAAAGATTCTAACTCTGGGCTGATAGAAAATCTGCACCTGCTGACAGCTACCAATCCTCTTGGCGCCGATTATGAGTATCCACTGCATGCCAACAGTCGCGTTGATAGAACGAGATTTTCCCACGTGATTTCATACAATCGCTATTGTTCTTGACAAACAACTATGTTTACTCAGGCAAGGGGTCAGATGTGAAGC
This sequence comes from Ixodes scapularis, assembly GCF_016920785.2. Classification (NCBI taxonomy): domain Eukaryota; kingdom Metazoa; phylum Arthropoda; class Arachnida; order Ixodida; family Ixodidae; genus Ixodes; species Ixodes scapularis. Next base: position 860,052 of record NW_024610154.1, read on the forward strand.
TTGGAATATTTTGTAGTGATTGTGGCACACATGGCAAGTCGCATAGGTTTTATTTTTTTTACAATCCGCGAAATAGAATGCTCCTGGGTTACCTTGGTCTCTAATGCATGTAGCACACAGAAGAGCACGAACTGAATCACAGTGGGAAACGAAAATAATTATGATAAACAAGCATTTAGTCACGCGAAAACTGAGGGCACTGCACAAACACAGAAGGTATAAGCTTTGTTTCACTGAATACATTACCAGTAAAGTATTTGGTTTTATCGTGCGAGCGAAGCGGAACATAGAAGTGCGAGCATACTGCACTGAACTACACTTCCAGTGAACAAGCGCACCATCGAAAGCATTGAGCTCGCTTTTATAGTTTTTGGTACGCTCAAACCTTTCAATACACAATTATAATCAACTCTATTATTTCAATTATTTTTATTAGGTGCGCCTATATGTGTGTGTGTGTGTGTGTTTTGTCTTTTGCGTTCACGTGCCATTTTCTTAGTTATGTAATATTTTTGCAGATGTCCGACAACTACAGTTTGTTTCATCATAAGAGCCGCATAATCAAAGATGTAGACAAAAAAAAAAAACGCAAACACGCGAACACACATTAAAAATGCAATGTGAGCGCGCATTCAAAATAAGTCGTAAGTTTCTTAGCAGCAGTTTCGTAGGGCGACATTGTTACCCGTTGAAGGTTGTTTCATAAGATATATCATAATAATCCGATTCTAAAAGAAAGACTACTAACAACACCTCATTACGTTTCAGTACGCATCGATCACCGTCATAAAGTTGCCATTCCTTCTTGTTGTACTGAACATTTTTACGAGTCTTTTATTCCTAGTGCCTCAACAATGTGGAATCACCTTCCCGGAGCCATTGCCGAAATCCCCGATATCGAGTGTTTTAAAACCGCCGTTTCCAATATTTTTTTTTGTAAAAGGCCATAACTACTGTATAATATTTTCTGTTGTACGCTGTATGTTGTGTTCTACTTTGTTAATACCCACTCCCCTCTGTAACGCCTCTGGCCCTGAGGGTAAATAAATAAATAAATAAATAAATGAAAAGTGCAGTACAACTGTTATCTCAGGGTCTTTAACGTGCATCATACAGTATATGTGATACACGATAGCACGACGGTAGGATTCAAATGGGCGACTGAACCCCGGGTCCTTGCTAAAGCCCCTTGATAAAGGCTTTTTTTACAAGTTCCGCCAACCATTGTGGAAACGTGCAAGACACGTGCCACGAACGGGTGCTCCGTCGCCATTGGCTTTTAAGGGCCAGTCATTTTAGTGCTGCGCCGCCATTTGCCTCCAAGGGCCACTCGTGATACGTTCCTCGTGCACAGGCACCTTTGAGGTTATTTGAAAAATTAACGCAAACACATCGAGCGGATTTATCCCTACAGGCTCTGCAGCGTGAGCTCCGTGCATTGAACGGAGCTCGCGCTCGAGCCTTTCTCCACGTGCTCTGATCTGTGGTGCCACAACACATTCGGCCAACGATCCCCCACCGCACTTGGTTTAGCTAAAGCACCTTGATAAAAGCGTTTTTGACAAGTACCCGCCAACCATTGTTGTGGAAGCGCGCGAGACACGTGCCGAGCGGGTGCTCCGCCGCCATTCGCTTCCAAGGCCCGCTCATTTCAGTGCTGCGCCGCCATTTGCTTCCAAGGGCCGCTCGAGACATGGGCCTCGTGCACTCGCGCATTTGACGCTACTTGCAAGACAAGCGCGAACACATCGAGGGGCTTTAGGTTTAGCTGGTGAGCTAAACCAAATGACCTACACTTAGAATATCGGCGCTTTTCCACCCGATATTTTTGTGGGCACCACCATCTTGATGGTTACTAACACATCAAACGCAACTATTGATCGTCATGGTTCAAAACTGCGACTTCCTGAGCATTAGTTTCGGTGTCAGGAAGCTCACGTAATATTGCTTTGCTTTGTCGCGAACTGTTAAAACATTTGTGGAGGAAGGAAAAGCGTTTCCTGTGATTTCAAATAAAGCTTCAGATAACTGACAACCATCATTTTAAGCACCAAGATGTGTAAGAAACGGGAACACGACAGAACAGCACACGACAAAACAGCACGCGACAAAACAGCACGGTCAAAACAGCACGCGTCAAAACAGCACAGCGTCAAAACAGCACGGCGACAAAACAGCACGCGTCAAAATAGCACGCGACAAAACAGCACGGCGTCAAAACGGCACAGCGACAAAAGAGCACGTGCCAAAACAGCACGGTGTCAAAACAGCACAAGGCCAGACAGCACGCAAGTAAAAAGGCTGTAATAGGTAGCGTTTTATGAAAACAAAACAGAACGTAAAGAAAAAGGGTTGGACATTGCATGGCATTATTTAACAGCTAGTGGAGAAACAATTAAAAAAAATGTACGCTGGCGGCGACGGGATCGCACTCAAGTCAGTGTCCCGAGTGCTGCTGCTGCCTGATTGCTAAAACAAATAAAGTTAGCAGTAGTTACTACTACTTAACTACGCTAATCTCTGAAGTGATTGGATAGTAGAGGGGATACCTTCGCGTCGATGTTGGCTGCGTTGTCTGGTCTTTTTTGAAATATCAGGGAAAGAGGAAAAGTTATTGGGGAAAAGATACCCATAAGTTCAAGTTATGAATTGCCTGGTTCGTGGCGGTCCGGCGAGGTTCCGGTTTCTCGTCGTTTCGTAATTACCACCTAAGCGTAGAACGTCCCCCCCCCCCCCCTCCCCCCCCCCCCCCCCCCACAAAAAAAAAAGTGGAAGATTCGCCGATTAGAAATGCATTGATAGAACCGGAAAGATAAGGTGACTTTAATGAGGAGCGTATTCAGGGTGTACCATGGGCACCGATTCGATTCTGCAGGGTTCATTTCGCCGTGAATAAAAGCTCCCTGGAAACACGCGGCTGGAGCTTGCAGGCCAGAAGTTGTACGTTTTGAGTTAAATTCTGTGGGGATTGTGATCCCTCAACATTCTGTCGCGTCAGCGTTTTGGCGCGCCGTGGAGGCCGCGCTGGCGTAACGAAAGGTGGCACTGCTTACCACTGTGAGTGGCTTCCTCCTCTCCCCCTCTGAGGCGATTTCCGTAACGAACCCCCGCACAAAGGAGATCGACGTGTCGCTCCTGATTGGCCACTTCGCCCCCGCCGTTATCTTAAAACCGGCGGACGGCAGTATCGCTGCTTTCTTCTTCCTGAAATTCGGCGGCGGCGACAACGGGGAAACCTTCCGGCGCATCGGTGAGCGTTTACCCCGTCCTTTGTACTTTTTGTGAACGACCGTTCGGCCGTGGGGCGATCTCCACACCGACGGCGTTCACCAGCTTATAGCCACTGTTTTGTTGTTATTTGCTTCATCGTAAATAAACAGTTTATCACCGTTACCAACGTGACTGGTGTCTGTTTGCGCTCAACGAGCAGCATGCCACGCGAGTACGAACCCGCTTCGCGGTAGAGCGTCCTCGCCGCGAACGTG